>NW_019247561.1:288812-291709 GCF_002742605.1 Olea europaea var. sylvestris | reverse complement strand
TATTGATATTTTAATTTTTAAATTTAATTGCGTATTCCTTTTTTTTTTTTTTTTTACAAATGTTTAAATATGTATTTAAATTATATATATATATATAATTTAAACAAAACGAAATTATAGAAATTAAATGAAGAATATAAATATTAATTAATTAAAATTGAAAAAAAAATTCATAAGAAGAAAATAATTAAAAAGAATTTCAAATTAAAAAAATAATTATGAAAAGAAGAGAACAAATAAGAAAATGAATTATAAAAATAATAATTAATGAAATTTAAATTGAATAAAATATTATTAAAAAGGGGGGCCCGGGCTAGCCCACGACTATTAATGGTCGCCCCACAAATAGTCAAGACGGTTGAGTTTAACAATGAGAGACGAGAAAGTAGGTCTGCTTGTTTTCTCGTTGGAAAACCAAACAAATCTATTTTATACTCAACCATCTACCTAAATAATGAATAATAAACTAAAAAAATGTTAAATTTAGGCCCCGTTTGGTACACATTAATGTTAAAATGAGAATAAAAAATATAGTCGTTACGAACCCCACACAAAAGATAGAAAGTCAAATATGCTGACTTGATGTGATAGATAACCGCTATATTTTTCATTTTAATAGACAAATAATGAGAAACAGACGGGGACTTAATCTTCACACCATTTATTAAAAATCAAAACCATAATCAACATACCCTAAACAACTAACCTTATTGAAGAATGACTCCTCTTCGTCGATGATTGGGTTGTTGGTGGTTGGGTTACCTGCCTCTGATTGGTGTTGGGTCGACTAGATCCCGACTGTTAGAATTTGTTTCCTTCATTATTTGCACAAGCTGATTGTTGCAAGGAAGAAGAAGTATATATATATAGTCGAGTCTGGGAAGACTATCTTCAAGGTAATGTAGTGATGATTCACAATTGTTGGAATGTACATATACATAGAACCCTCCCACGACTTTTCCCTAACATCGTTTACATCCTGATGATCCACTCAAACATATACTCAAGCATCTTGCACTTGTTACCTATAAATTGGAGCGACTGATACTCAATGGTAACAGCACGGAAGAATTCGGCGTCCAATATTATTAGTCTAGGAACATGAAATGATTTTGGATATCTTTCAGCTCAATCGCGCAATAAATCCATGATTAGGTCGATGTACTACATCAAGAAACATAAAAAAAGAGGGAGTTACTTTATTTAATAAACTAAACATTATGTATACAAAAAAATTACAATATGACTACTTCACTTACATCATCGACGAGCTAAGCCACTAAAGTAGTGATATCGTGGAACCCTTTGTAAACGTTCGATATCGTCCTTCGAGCTATCGTGTGGCTAGCTTTGAAAAAAACAGAGAAAATGTTAAATGTAGCGTATTCGAGTTAGCGTAACGTAGTTTACTAAAATCACACAACACTTGCCCGAGATAAAATTTTCTCCACTCCGTCTCGAACGCTTTTCATTTTGCATGATCCATCTTTAGATAAAGATTGGGATATATCCCATCGGCGAATCTCCTCCTATTCACCTCAGCCGTGAAAGGAGAGACGGCATACTGTGACGATAATCTCAGTTTCTTTCCGACCACCTACTTCGGCACGTCAGTAGTATGCTCCTTACCCTCAGCCTCGACGGGCTTCCTTTCTTCCTCCATATCAGGCACTGCCACCTCATCTGCTCCGGAGACCACCACCTCTCAGAGGCTCATCAACTTCTTCACTATCTCCTCTAGGCTCGCTCCCCCTTTGTCCTACCCCGCAACCATTTCTGTCTTCATCTGAGCCACCCACTTTCGTTCCACATATAATAAAAATGATTCTACTACATCATCTGACCACGATTGTGGGTGACCTCCCTCTCCGTTACCCTTCTCGTCACCATTTTCGCCACCTCTCCGTTACCTTTTCTATCACCTTCCCCATCACCATCTCCGTCCCCTCTTCGACCTCCAATTGCCTTCTGATTTTATCACCTCAGAGCGATGCGATCCCATCCTGAAGGTCTATGAAGTAGCCACGTAGTACTCCAACATCGTACAATAAATCGTCGTCCCAGATTGTTAACCTTTCCTATCAACTCTCGCCACAATGCACCAACCTCCTCCGCTATGTATCTAGTCAAGCAGGCATGCAAATCATCGAAGCAACGGCTCTGACTGTTAGCAAGAGATCCACAGAGGAGGTGTCTAGATGGAGGAGAAGGAGATTTCCTCGACGAAGGTGATCGTTGATTAACTGGATCGCGCTTATACACAAATAACAACATTAAAAAGTTATTGACTTAATTAATAATTATTAACTCATACAAAATGGTAATCAATAAATTATATTCAATTCACATATCCAATCTCAATCCATAATCAAATTAGACATTTGGTCGTCTTAAGTGTGCGAAACGACTAATTCACGCACAAGACCCTTACTCTCCTCCTCCATCGACGGCGTTAAATCGGTTATTACTTCAAATTGACATATTGACATTTCAATCAATTAACGATCATGTAATGAGATTTTAAATTATGTATAATATAAATCATAAACGTATAATACTCACATGAGGGTTGTCAAGGAGAGCCGATAACTGTTTTCTAAAGGGACATCCGTCCACTCGAAATACTCACCAATAGTGCATTTGAGGGCAGCGTGTCTCTCCTCGCCTTGCAAAGTGGGTATTGTACTTACCCACGAACTCCTTGGGCTGCAAGTACAATCTGGTGAAGACGTGTACAGTGTCTTTGAAACATTTCCGACCCCATCGATAATTGTTGAAACCATCGATGTCGTTGACGATCTCCAAATAGAAGAGGTCAATCACATTTTTCTTGTGGTGACGCCGCACCATTCTCTCAAGGATGGAGACCAGATCTAACTTTAGTCTGTCTAATATCT
>NW_019247561.1:178254-287414 GCF_002742605.1 Olea europaea var. sylvestris | reverse complement strand
AAAGTCAAATATGCTGACTTGATGTGATAGATAACCGCTATATTTTTCATTTTAATAGACAAATAATGAGAAACAGACGGGGACTTAATCTTCACACCATTTATTAAAAATCAAAACCATAATCAACATACCCTAAACAACTAACCTTATTGAAGAATGACTCCTCTTCGTCGATGATTGGGTTGTTGGTGGTTGGGTTACCTGCCTCTGATTGGTGTTGGGTCGACTAGATCCCGACTGTTAGAATTTGTTTCCTTCATTATTTGCACAAGCTGATTGTTGCAAGGAAGAAGAAGAAAAGGATATTTTTGGCTTTAGATCTTTAAATTCAATTTTTTATTTTATTATTATTATTATTATAAAATCGGTCAAAGGCTAAAGTGGAAATTGACCCATGTCAACCAGCCACTTCAAATGATTTCCTCGAGAGAAATTTTCACTTGTTAATGTTGAGAGAGAGGGAGGGAGATTTTTTTATTTTATTTTATTTTTTTCAATCGACTTTATTGTTGTGGTGGGGTACAAAGTGGGTGGCATGAGCGTGAGGGGTTATATGACCCATAGGTATATTATTTTCTTGTAAATTATATATAATTATGAGATAATTAAGACCTGGTTATTAAAGAAAAATTATTAGGACCCGAGTGATTTTTTAAATTGTAACTTTAAATATAGGGTTTGAGGTAGTTTACTCAAGCTCTAAACTTAGCCCCCGTTTGGCCCCCATTTTTGTACTGAAAATGGGGGGAATAGTGTTTTGTTGAAAAAATGAGTGGTTGAAAAATAAGGAAAAATTTTTCGATTTACGTGTAATATTATTTTATGAAAGATTGTTTGGTTGAAAATAGGAGAGAGAAAAATAGTATGTAATGGAATATAATTTAATGGGAATCAAACAGGGGCTAAACCCTTCTCCATTGCTCTCAATTTTAAATATTTGAGAGTGCAACTCCATCTTTAAGAAAGATCCGTCTCTTTCAATCTCTACAAGTCGATCGTGTACCTTGTGTTTTGTCAAATTAAGATTTCTTCTTCTTCAATTTTATTTTATATGTCCCTTAATTAATCTGTCTAGATTTATGTAAAATATGAATAAATGTTACCCATTCGTATCAAGTTATTTGCTTATTCATTGAAGACACATTGAGGTGGGTTTGGATAACAAAATAGGGACTGGGCACTAATTCTGTGTCCCTAATGTGGTGCGACCGTCCTAGTGAAGTTTCTCTCAACATAGAGGAAATGGGGGCCATTTTTTATGAGTGATGTCAAGAGAGAAGTTAGAAGATGAGAAGACAGATATTCGGATGGTTGAAAGCAATCTTCATCCCCACATAATTTGTGTCAGCCAAATATGCACATTTGGTCGTCTTAAGTGTGCGAAACGACTAATTCACGCACAAGACCCTTACTCTCCTCCTCCATCGACGGCGTTAAATCGGTTATTACTTCAAATTGACATATTGACATTTCAATCAATTAACGATCATGTAATGAGATTTTAAATTATGTATAATATAAATCATAAACGTATAATACTCACATGAGGGTTGTCAAGGAGAGCCGATAACTGTTTTCTAAAGGGACATCCGTCCACTCGAAATACTCACCAATAGTGCATTTGAGGGCAGCGTGTCTCTCCTCGCCTTGCAAAGTGGGTATTGTACTTACCCACGAACTCCTTGGGCTGCAAGTACAATCTGGTGAAGACGTGTACAGTGTCTTTGAAACATTTCCGACCCCATCGATAATTGTTGAAACCATCGATGTCGTTGACGATCTCCAAATAGAAGAGGTCAATCACATTTTTCTTGTGGTGACGCCACACCATTCTCTCAAGGATGGAGACCAGATCTAACTTTAGTCTGTCTAATATCTGGTCACACCCCCTAATTGCTCAATCAGCTGTAGTAGAAGACCATCCCATGTCCTTGAAAGTAAGTGTCGTGCAGCCTGTTGCTTCTCTGAGTATTGTCACGAGCTACTTCATCGCCCGTAATTTTTAATCCGGTGATCAAGGCAAACTCGAATATAGAGAAACTGACAACTTTTCCCCCAAGGTCGAAGTGGAGGGCATCGCCGTCGAATGGAATCAGCATACTCCAACAAGCTCTTTACTTTGATTTTTTATTTTGGTTTTTTCAATGAATATTTAATAATTTCTCTACATATTTTATTTAAGTATAATTTTTTTATAAATTAATGACCAATCAATTCGAATGTAATTTGAATATTTTAAATTATAGAGTATTGAAATTTGTAATGTATTAAATGTAATCATTGCACATAAAAAATATAGAATGAGTTTGGCTCTCTAAATTTGGAGAGCCAAACACACTCTCTATTTTAAAAACTTAAAATAGAGAGCCTCTTGAAGCCCCTTTTTAAGTATTGACTCTCTAAAATAAAGTGTATTTTGTGTTTAAAGAGCTCTAACTGTGAATTGATTGAAGATAAAAGATAGAATATTTATACATTAATTAATACGGGACTTGGATATTTTTACATAAAAGGGACTGCTTGGCTAGAATATAGAATGCTAATGCCCAATTTTTATACCTTCATCCACCACTATATATTGAATAGGATTAAGCATAATAATTAACATTTTTTTATCACGCGTCTGTATTTTTTAATCTTGTGCAGTTCAATGTGTTAAATATACAAAGTATAAAAAGAACAATTTATATAAAAAAATCGTAATAATTTTACAATTCTTGTGTCATTACTTTGTTTGAAAATGGCATTTTGCGTGAGTTATAAATGGCATTTGGTGTACCCTGATACTTCAATCATATAAAAGTCGATAACAGAAGAACTATCAAGGAGATGCGACTTCTACTATTTGAAGAGATCATAAACACTACATGAAAGATATTAAGCGTGCAGGGTATCATATATCCTATGGCTGCGCATAATCTTGGACATAAGAAGTTGATAGACACTAGATCAGCCATTAGGAGATGCATCACTCTAGAGAGACGGGTGGAGACTGTAAGTGTTATGCCCTAGATCCAATCGATTTAAGTTGTAAACGCTTTTAATATATTTAATGCATTTGATTTTGGCGAGATCTATTATTTATTTAAATTAATTTTGTGATAAATAATATTAAATAATAGAATCCGAAGATCCAATTTTTAAGTAATCTGTTAATCACAAGGAGTTGTGATTGTGAAATACAAATTACATATAATTGGATCTTGAATAAATCATGGTCTTAAATAATAACGAGATACGGATATCGTTAATACAGTTAGACCATCACGTGTGGTATTTCTTACTTGTGAAGTAAGTAGCTGATCTCACGAGCTAAAGTGTGGTGACACTTAAATGAACACGTGGATATTTTGTTGTAAAACAAAACATTGGAGACCCGCTAAGAGATTCCACATGGATAACTATCTGAGTGTCAGTAGCTAATCTTTAACGTTCGGTAGTGGAATTGGTCCTTTGACTTGAGGTCGTCATGGTACCTTATATGAGGACAATCATACTTTGGCGGTGTTGGATGTTGCTCTGAAAGGGGCCGCTAATACGACATCGTTCGGGTACGTCAAGAATCGTATTAAGGTTGTAATTGATCAATAAAGGATTCGTCACTCTTAGATAGTAGGAGATTATGATCTGTGTTTCATTCAATTAAGTCGATGATGAAATCCTTGGCCAAGGTGTACTCATAAGTCGAAAAGGAGTTTTCGATTTATATTGACTTAATAGTGGAATGAAAGATATGATCAATGATCGAGATTGACACAATTTCATATCTCGTAATTGATCGGATCGTACTGACGAAGGGATAATAGTTTCACGGTAAACGAACGAATTTGGTTTTGTGATACCACGTGACATTTTCCGTCACATGTATTGCCCTGACACATTGCTAGATGTCAATTAGGGACGGCGAGTGTGAATTGACGATAAATTAAAAGGGTGTATTAATTTATCAATTTTGATTAGATCAAAATAATATTTCACGACATTAGGCATCGTGGTCGGGAACCTAATGGGTCGCACACAAAAAAGAATTGGAAGATTGCAAATTGTCAATTGGTTAATTTAAGAATCGTTGGATAAATTAAATAATTGGATTTGTTATTTATATTCCCGAATTAATTAATTGGATTAATTAATTCACGGACCAGGTTTAATTAATTGGATTAATTAAATATTGGACCGGACCGGGCCGGGTCCGTTTGGGTTTATATATATACATAGCTAGGGTTTGAGATCCATAAGATTTTCATTATTCTTGCTGGCACAAGAGAAAAACCCTAGCAGTTGCAGTCTATTCTCTGTGTGAATTTTATTGGAGGCTAGACAATTGGACAGCTGTGGGAGGCATATTCAAGCTGCTGGAAAGGAATAATGCGAAGGAGTTTGCAAATTACAAGAAAAGGTATATTTCTTATCACAATTTTTATCTAAATATAAAGCTGAATTCTGAATGGGAATTGAGATTTGTTAAATTCCGCTGTACATGTTTAAGTAAATTCCCAACAGAGACTACAATTTTAATGTCAACGGAAGCGTTTATAAATAGATCAGTCATAATCTCCTGTCCCCGGTTTCAATCAATAGATATCTAGTGCGTTGGAGATCAATTTCAATCAATAGATATTAGACTATTTAATCTATGGATGGCAACGGCCAGAGGCATTTATTACCATCCTAGTTTTGTCAAGATTTACCGAAGTTGATATTAGACTTAGCAGACAAGGATTGAAATTTTTCATTTACTATTCCACTAAATTATCTACTTTTATTTTTAGTAGATTTTGATAAAATTTGATGAAATGTATATGTTGACACACTAAAAGTGCAACCCAAATCAAATAGCCCAAAGTGTGAAGCCCAATTGGGGAGTCCAGGATAAATGTCCAAACAGGATTATTGAGGAATACGATGGAAGCCCACGAACACAGTAACATCATCGCCCAAGATTGCAAGACGCCCAGAATCTGAGCGAATGGAGTACCTTACGGACGCCTAGAGCGATGACCACGTTCTCGCTCAAACCTTCGAATCGCCCAGGATCTTAGCAAGCATAAAATATTATGGTTATCCAGAATAGCAGTTGTTGAAGCAGTTATTGAGTGATCTTATCACATTTCGCGATTCAAGGAGCCCAGTTGAAGGCGGTTGAACGATAAAGAGTAATGACAACAGTTAGAGACGGCAGTTCCAAGACAAGTTAGCTATCATAAAGAAAGTGGGTAGTTATACAGCAATCAAGCAGTTTCCAAGCAGTTTGCCACAATAAGAAATAATCAAGGGAATATAAAAGGAAGAGAAGATATAGAGAAAAAGACCCCGAATCAAACACTCTCAAACAGAGAATATGTAATTTTGTTTTCTTAGTTTAAACTTAAAACTTAAAACAAAGTATAGTTGAAAAGTTATGGATCCCATAATACATATAGTTAAAATTAATTATTAACTTTAACTTAAATTAAAATTTAGATTTGAATTTCTACCAAACATGAACTTACAGGTAATGATAAGCACATTTGTAATTAGAATTGAAATAAGGGGCATAGATTGTTACGAGAGTTATCAACCTATGAGGCATTTTACTGCACAATAATTCTTGAGTTCTTTGATAATTTTTGAACACGTAAATTAGAGCATCATATGCCTATATTCATTGCATACAAGATGGAGATACAATAGATTGGAAGGCAAAGATTAAAAGGTTCCTTAAAAACCCTAATAAAGGAGGTAGTAGAAAAATGAAGTTACGTTTGCTAAACTATACACTGATAGATAAAGAGTTGTTTAAGAAATGCTCTAATGGTATATTACTAAAATGTGTAAGTTTGCAAGAAGCCAGAACAATCATGGATGAAGTGCAAGAAGGGATATGTGGAGCTCATCAAGTTGGCCAAAAGATGAGATGGTTAATTATTAGGAATGGATATTTTTGGCCCAAGATGGGAGAATCGTGTGTTTAATATGCGAAGAGTTGTTTAGCATGCCAAAAGCATGGTCCAATACAACGGGCGTCAGCAAGAGAGATGTCACCCATTATCAAACCCTGGCCGTTCAAGAGTTGGACGATAGACCTGATAGGGAAGATTTATCCCCCATCATCCAAACAACATACCTTTGTTATAGTTGCAACTGATTTTTTCACTAAGTGGGTAGAAGCGATACCTTTAAAGGAGATCACCAAAAGAGTGTCATATAATTTATCCGTGATTATATTATTTATAGATTTAGGATTCCACAAACTTTGATGGTAGATCACAGAACTTCTTTAAATGAAGATCAAGTGAATAAATTCTTGAGCGAGATTGGAGTTAAGTTAGTGAACTCCACACCTTATTACGCTCAATCTAACGGACAAGCAGAATCTTCTAATAAGATTCTAAAAAATATCATAAGGAAAATAATAGATGAAAATGCCAGAAATTAGCACAAATGTCTAAACAAAGCCTTATGGGCTTATAGGACGTCGCCTCGGTCAAGTACCAAAGTTACTTCTTTCCAACTTACTTATGGACAGGAGGCCGTTTTGCCTATAGAAATCAATGTGCGATCAATCAGAGTGTATTTGCAACATAAGTTAAATGATGGTGAGTATACCAAATCACTAGTTCAAAACTTATTGGAGTTGGACGTCTTAGATAGGTTGCAAGTTCAAAAACGAAGGATGACTAAGTTTTACAATAAAAAAGTTATAGCCAAGTGATTTAGCCTAGGCGAATTGGTTTGGAAAACAATACTCTATTTGGACGGTAAGGATCCAAAGTATGGCAAGTGGTCGCCCAATTGGGAAGGGCCATATAAAGTAAATAGTGTGTTGCCTAATGGAGCTTACCATTTAGAAGATTTAGATGGCACCAAGCACATGAGGTTCATTAATGAAAAATATTTAAAAAAGTATGTTCTTTCCTTATGGGAGAATGAACAAATAAAAGCGTAATCAAATTGCATTGAACGATCGTAGATAAATAGGGCCAGAACGAAATACATTCAAATAAATTTCTTTATTATCAAATATACATTACAAATTGTGAGATACAAAATATTGAATGCTCTATAAGCTACAATTGAGAGCAAACTAATTTCTCAATCGATCGCCAAGCAAGAGGGTGAACCGGCCTTGGTTTCCGTCCTGATCGCACTGCTGCAAGGGCAGACAGAGAAGTCGAGAAGCACTCTCAACAAGCAAAAAGGAAGAAAAACACCCTCAAATTGCTTGCTTAATCGCATTGCTGTAATAACAGGCAAGGAGACTGAGAAGCACTCTCAACAAGCAAAGTAGCTTGAAAAGCATCCTCAAAAATTATCTTCCATCATCGAACTCCTTATAAAGAACATGGAGACGATGGAAAGAACTTTGTTGGCCAAAGAATATTTCCTATATCTCCCATATCAAAGATGACATCAAAACAGATAGCAAAATGGGAGGATCAAATATTCCATTTCTATGGAAGACGAAAATTTTGGATCAATTGTTGAGATGCTAAACGATGGCAGCAGATTAGTTTTTGAAGAAAAGAATGGAAATGAAAATGATGAGTACGAAATACACACACATTTATAGAGGCGTGAATGTGAAAAGACAGAATGTGAATGGCCACATTCGTGCCTAATTACTGAAACCAAATGGCCCAGAGTCTTGGGAAAAGAGATGGAAATACCAAGGAAGAATGTACCTAAATCTTAGCATAAAGCAATTAAATGCTTGGGAAGTTGACGATTAAGGACAACGTCAATTAATACGCAAGTAGACAAATTAGTCATTCATTAATGATGATAACTGCTGTTACATTCAAAATTAGCAATGGCAATTAGTGCGAAGTTACAAAAGGAAAGTTAGTACGAAGTTACAAAAGAAAAGTTAAGGCATTGAATGTCTTAATTACAATTCACCCCAGGCCGAACGAATTATTTCCCTAAGTCTCCCCCAATCTTCGCTCTGCTGAGAAGAAGCGACATTTAATTCAGCTACAAAATCATCATCAACTTCCAGCTTTTTGTACTGCTCAACCAAAGACTTGGTTCGTTCAATTCCTTGGGAAGCATTACGCTTTTAAGCAGCCATTCTCGTCCTACAGTCATCCATTTTTGTTTGAAGCTCCTTCATCTCTGTAGCCAAACTTGTCATCAAAGAGTCTTCGATCATAACTTTGGAAGAGATTTCTTTTAATTCATCCTCGGCTTTGTTAATATCTAGAAGCAAAGACTCTCTTTCAGATGCAGCACGAAGATATTGAGTACTTCTGGCCTTCAGTTTAGGATTTTTGGCTAGCAAGGAGAGGATGTCAGAGTGAACAACCTTCAATGTCTCTTTAAAGTCAGCAGAAACATTGAGCGACGGAAGTGTAAGTGCTTGTGCCAATTTCATACTCAACAGCTCAAGCTTATCCTTATGTTTAGTAGCACTAGCCTGACCGATATCCATGTCCATGAAAGACACGTACTCAAATGCCGACTGCTTGAGAAACTTCATATTTTCCTCTGAAGAAGCAGAAGGATGACTGGTTGAAGTAGGGCGAGACGTCTTGACTTGTCCCCAGGAAGTAAACAAGTCCTGGATGGAACGCACAATTTCATCACCATCCTGCAAAGAAAATGCCAACATTGAGGACTTTCACTACAATAAACAAAGCGAAAACGAAAGTGAAGCAAAAGGTTACCTCATCAGCAATCTTGAGAAGTTCAAGCATATCACCAGTTAGCTCTACCACCTATGGGGACTTCCTGCCACAACGAGCAGGCCCATGGGAGCCTCTGCATAATTCAAGAAGCAATGAATCAGAAACCAGTAGCACAAACAAAGGTAAAATATTAAAATATGTATTACCTTCTGGTTCGACGTTTAGGGGGTCAGCGCCCTGGGAAGAAGGTGGCCCTTCTACTGGTTGTGATGAAGGTTCCGAGACTAAGAATTTCTCTTCAAGCATAATCCCTTCATCAGCTGATTTGGACAAAGCAGTTTCAGCAGAAGATAATGGAGCAGGAGCTGCCAAAACCAAAGCCTTCAAAGGAGAGGCTGAACTTTTCTGAGGAATTCAGGTAAACCATTAGTACAAAGAAAAGTTTATCTGTGAATAAACAAATTCAATTACCTTTCTCCTAAGGATGAGAGGAGCGTCATCATCTTCATCATTATCATCCTGCAAAATGGGAGATGCTGAAACTGGCCGTTTGCGGCTTAAAGCACCTTTAGCTGCAGTAGCCTTGGCAGGTAGAGAAGCAGATGGATGGATCGAATGTTTAGCGCGAGAAGGGGAGGAAAGATTCCTAATGGACACAGGGGTGACCAAAATAGGAGAAATAGAGGGAGTGCCTGGCTGGTCCAGTAAATGGAAGACACGATTAGCATCAGTTGCAAATAATCGACGTTTTACTGATGGCCAAAGCTGTTCAAAAAGAGGATGAACAACACAGCTAGAATTGAAAGGGGCTAATAAAAATTTGCTCGTCAAAAGAATGATGCGAGCATCTATAGCTTGCCTCTGCCTTATTAATAGTGTAAAAGCGGTCTGTCAAATTTTTGGAGTAACAAGGAGTAACAGGCCTAGTTTGGCCAAAACCAAGTTGGTGAGCAAAAAATTGGAGAGCATATATCTCAACCCCAGCTTTGCATTGGTTCCGGTTAAGATATCGTGGAACAATTCCCTCCCAATCAAAAATTGAACCTAAATAAGCAGAGAGACACTTGCACTGTCTAGGGTGGATGGAGGTTGCACATAATCTGGAGTCAAGTAAGCAGGAAAAGGAAAGAAAGAAGAAATCGAATTTAAGGTATAAAAGAATGAAAAAATGTCCCTACTGGACATATTTACAAGGGTCAGTGGATCAATGGCTAGCCCATAGCAGTTAGCAGAACGAAGGGAAATGGATAGAGCACCAAGTGGTGGAAAATATGCTCTCAACCACAGTTGAGTGAACCAAAGGGGGCCACTACTAGTAGGAGATGCACCATTCTTCAGTTGAAACTAAAGGGAAGCCATGCCTCTATAAAGGGTGGCTAAAAAGAAGGAACATAAGTTCAAAGGCCTACCACGCGTCAATTCATGCGCTATGGGTAAGTAGCTCATAGAAGGTTTCATACTTGGCACGTAAAGAATATATTTACAGAGCCAAATTTGAAGAAAGGCCACACGCTCAGCATGGGAAGGTTCAACGCTTGAGTGATTATAAAAGCCTTGCAGGCTTGAATATGACTCAATAAGTTTCTTGTCAAATTTCGGGGCAACACTGGAAATCAAAATACCGGGAAAGATGGTATCGCCCAAAGGCGGAAGATTTACTAGGGCTCCAACATCCCTTAAAGTAATAGACATGGGACCAAGAGGGAAAATGAAGGTGTTATACTCAGAAGATCAAAAACTCAAAGCAATAGGAAAAAACACTGGGTCAAAAATTGGGGGTTGAAGAGTAATTTCTAATAAATTTGAAATTCTAGCACGATCAAAAATCGCCTCGGTGGGGCCATGACTCACAAGACGTGCATGCCATATACGAAAAATAACATCAGCTTTGGGCCAAGTGCGAATACCTTTTTCACGAATCGGTCTCAATGGCAGAGAGTTCAGGAACGGAGGAGCTTGAGTGCAAGGGAACAGTTGACCCACCGCCACTTGTCCAACGGCTTCGGCATTATTAAACGATGGACCCAGATAGAATTTATTGAGGTCATCATTAGCTTGTGCAAGGAAGTTTGGATTTACATACGGCCTCGTAAGGGTTTTTTTGGAAATCTTCGAAACTAAAAGAATCGTCAGATTGAGTTTGTAAAGTCGCCATTGGAAACAAAGTACAATTTTGATAAGTTTTGCCTCAGAAACGTAGTAGAGAAACAAGAAGATGAATAGTAAAATAGCGAGGAGGAGGCACGAAATATAGAGACGTGGTTTAGTGGTGCGATGAAATGACGTGTCTTTTTGGTTTATAAGAGTTTGTAACGTTGCACCTTTTCAGGCTGTAGAAGGAAATAATGATTGAAATTTTTGGGAATTTCAAATATTGTTGGAAAAAACAAAGTGAATATGGCAAAGATTAATAATTGGTATTAGTTCTGCCATATTGGGGGTAATTGTTGACACACTAAAAGTGCAGCCCAAATCAAATAGCCCAAAGAGTGAAACCCCAATTGGGGAGTCCAGGATAAAGGTCCAAACATAATTATTGAGGAATGCGATGGAAGCCTATGAACACAGTAACATTATTGTCCAAGCTTGCAAGACGTCCAGAATCTGAGCGAATGGAGTGCCTTATGGACGCCCAGAGCGATGACCTCGTTCTCGCCCAAACTTTCTAATTGCCCAGGATCTTAGCAAGTATAAAACGTTATGGTTATCCAGAATAGCAGTTGTTGAGTGATCTTATCACATTTCGCGATTCAAGGAGCCCAGTTGAAGGCGGTTGAACGACAAAGAGTATGGCAACAGTTAGAGACGGCAGTTCCACGACAAGTTAGCCACCATAAAGAAAGTGGGTAGTTATACAGCAATCAAGCAGTTTCCAAACGGTTTGCCACGAAAAAATAATCAAGGGAATATAAAAGGAAGAAAAGACATAAAGAAAAGGACCCCGAATCAAACACTCTCAAACAGAGAATATGTAATTTTGATTTCTTAGTTTAAACTTAAAACATTTCTTTTAGTACTCGTGTGCTTGCGCCCCTTGGAGGCATTCTGTCTATTTCCAATTGTAAACCATCGCCAATAAAACACCCATTTTTGGGACTTTGTCTCAAGAGGTCCGTTCTTTACACAATCGTCTTATCCCTTTTTAATTGTTAACGACTATTCGCGCGAAATAGTATAGTTGAAAAGTTATGGATCCCATAATACATATAGTTAAAATTAATTATTGACTTTAACTTAAATTAAAATTTGGATTTGAATTTCTATCAAACGTGAACTTACTGATAATGATAAGCATATTTGTAATTAGAATTGAAATAAGGGGCATAGATTGTTACGAGAGTTATCAACCTATGAGGCATTTTACTGCACAATAATTCTTGAGTTCTTTGATAATTTTTGAACACGTCAATTCGAGCATCATATGCCCATATTCTATGATTAGACTTGTGTTGAGTATAGTATCTTTACATTTATTTTGTTAACTTAAGCCGATCTAACAACAATAAAAGTCAATATAAAATTATTGATTGTTTGATAAATCAACACAATTCAAGAATTAGTTGAGCCTTTAAGTTAACAAAATAAATGTAAAGATACTATACTCAACACAAGTCTAATCATAGAATATGGGCATATGATGCTCGAATTGACGTGTTCAAAAATTTTCAAAGAACTTATATATATATATATATATATATATATATATTTGGTAAATGTTAAACGTAGAAGTTTTTATTTTATTGTAATTCTATCTAAATAAATATTTTTTTCAATTTTGTTATATGGACATCATAGTTTACACCCTGATTTACCCAATTTACACTTGGCACAATTTCACTTCATCTTTCACATTTTACACATTTATAATTCAATCATCGCAATCTTATCATATCATTTATTTGTCAACAAGAATATCAAAATTATTGTGCGAATAGTTTCATTGTAATTTTTTATATAAGTAAAACCATAGTAAATTATAAAAATATTTTTAAAAAAGCTGACCAATTCATATTCTAAAGTCATTTTCTCAAGTCTCAATCATTGTCTTTGTCCACTCATCATAATCTGAGCAGCTTCCACTTTCGCAACATGTTCAGAGACCCAGAGACAACTTGCAAAAACTAGTAGTCATCCTATTGAGTAAAATAATAATCTTAGGCACGGTTTGATAACAATAATTTCTATGGAACTAGGAAATGTAATTTCATTTTTCATCTTTTTGCTGTTTGATAGTCTCTTTTTTTTTTTTTTTTTTTTTTTTTTTTTTTTTTTTTTTTTTTGATTTTATGGAATTCGTTTTCTTGAAAATGGGCAATTTTCTTGGTTTTCAAGGAAAACTAATTCCCACTCTCGACTATTTTTTTTTAGCAATGGAAACAAATTCTATTCTCTAATTCTAAAAAAATATTTTCCTTTAATTGACAATTTTTATGTAAAACAAAGTCAAACGAACACCAAAAGATATATGATTTTCTTCTTCTTCTTCTTCATTTTTTTTTGCAATGGAATCAAATTCTATCCCCAATACCAATAAATTTTATTTCTTTAATTGACAATTTTCATGTAAAACAAAATCAAACGAACATCAAAAACACTTTTATTTTAATATTTTTCACATGAAAAATTATACTAATCAAACACAATAATGGACAATTATCAGTAAAACAATTTCTAGGCAATTCAATTCCTTAAAATTCGTTTTCTTTCCAGCAAAATTCCATCTTTACAACCAAAAGTACCCTTATTGAAATTATAATTGTAGGATTATGTAAGGAGATTTGATAGAATGAACATAGCACTATATTCATTAAAAACACTAAAATATACATAATGGTAAAATTGAATATCACAAAGTAACGCGTTTGAAAAGTATTTATAAACGATTTAAATTATAAATAAATAAAAATAACTAATGAATAAGTAGACAATACTCGTGAAACTAACGAAATGAATGAAAAAAAGTTATTCAACTTATTATAAACAGTTTATAAACATTAACCAATCACGTGTTTAGAAATTGTCAATCCCAAAGTTGTTTTCATCAATAGTTACAAATCTATTACGACGTAGGGGGACAATCGTTCCATATTCAAACTCTCTTAATAATTAGTATCGAAGCAATAGAGTGTCTTTTTCTTCACTATTTGGAGTTGCACGACATTGAACTAACGTGTTAGATGCGCAAGGATGTTGTAATACTTTTTAATGTAGTATATTGAAATGTTGAACATGCTATAACCAACCTCAAGCGCGCACAGCGCACTACATGACTAGGTTTGTGCTGAGCAAAATGCCTTCACACCTCATGACTAACTTGGAAAAACAATTTATTTTATTAACTTGAAGCAGTGCGAAATTTGAATTGTGTTGACTGTTCAAGCAATCGATAAGTTTTTTGTTTACTTTTCTTTAGGTTCAATTTGCTTGATGGGTCTTATCTTATCACATGACAATTTAAGTTTGATTTCTAAATTCAATATATATTATTCATCATCTAAATTCGATATATATTATTCATCGTTTTTTGATAATCATTTCAGATAAGTTAAAATTGAATTATTGTGAAAATTTTTACGAGTTAAATTAAGTTTGAATAAGTTAGGTATGAGTCGACTTGGAGTCGTATATTTTTATAGCCACATTGGAGCACATATTAATAAAAACCAAAACGTCGACCTTTAATTGCATTCTTACCTCACGAATTCTTAGAATAACTTTTGTAAATATTTCCTTTTTATTTGGCTATAGAAATTACATTAATCTTCAAAATTCCAGGCCACTCTTATAGCCCTTAATGAGATGTGGAATGTCGATTTTACTCAATTGTCTAATTGTTTGGCATAATTTATAATTCAAACATATCTAACTAAAAGTAAAAGAGGCAATTGTAAATTACTGTTCACAAGCAGAATTTGTGATCTAAGCCACTTTGAATTGAACTGCCTGGAACTGAGTATGTTGTGGTCGGCTAAGCCACTTGAATTGAGCTGAATTAAATGAGCTGCTTGGAAGTCAGTCAGTTTTCATATGAGATCTTTTCATCTTCTGAGAAAACGATAAGCATCCTTTTTCATTTCTCTTTCTAATATTCACCAAAGGCTTCGCTTTTTCCTCTTTCTTTCTCGATTTGAAAACTGTTCTTAAATCTAGGAAGAATTGAGTGCAAATTTTGATAATCTATTTTCTTTTCCGGCTAAGCTTCAAATTCAATACAATTTGTGGGAATCTGTCAGTTCATTTTCTCCTTCAGTAAGGATCAGTAAACGTGTGATTTCTTGAAAGTCTCAGATCTAACTCTGAGCACAAATAAAGAGGAACCCAGATAGGTAAAATTAAGAAAATGGGAAAAAATTATTTTTAAAAATTTATAATTTTTCAAATGGAATTTGGCATGTTGGGTTTTGTTTGAGTACTTCATTTGAAGTTTCACCCATTAATTTTTTTTTTTTTTAATTGCGTGCATTGGAATTTTTCAGATTATTCTTTCTGGGCTTTGTTAAAGGTGGGTATTGACAATGATCTCATTGCTTGCTTTCTTCTTTCAATCATTTTATGGGAAGTTCGTGAATTTTACCTAATTTTTTTACATTGCTTTTATTTTTTGAGCGTGTACAAAAGAAAAATTAGGATTCATAAAAGATGTGGGGGTTTAGAATTCTGTTTCACATTGTCATCTATTGGTGTCTAATTGTGCAATTGAAATTGGATTTAAAATATGTACATTTCATCTTACTTCAAATGGGCTGTAGGCATGAATTTTTTTCTATTTAATCCATGAATGCCATTTAGATAATGGTACTGGCTCAAAGGAGTGGCTTGAAACAAATATAGTTTCTTGAAGTTTGGGTTCTACAGAATGGAAATTCACTAGATGTAAAATTGGGTTTAATTTATCCACTTTCAAGCACCCCAATATTATTGTGCAGATGCAATGAATTTGGAACATTATGTATTGAGCAAAATGATTTTCCCTTAGACTCTGTTAGGCGAGTTCACACTCCATGCTTTTCTAAATGGTCATTTAGATCTCTCCCAAGTTGAGAATGTGGAGGAACTTATATCAGCTAAATCAATGGCTGCTGCATATTCAACATTGGCAGGCTACAATGTAATGAGATAACTGGTGGTCAAAAGCATTGTTGAACATATAGCTCTGCTCATTATCTAGCAAAGAAGAAGAATTTGATTCAGACGAGGTCGTATCAGTTGTACATTGGATGAAGATGATTTAATTGTGAACATTACTAATGTTTTAATTGTGTTTCCAAGTTATTGGCTAAAAGATTTTCTTCTACTATTTTTACAGAGGATATGATGTAAGCCACATATTTATAGTTTCAAGAAATAGTGGGAAGTACAAATATGAGTAGAAAAATGAATTTAGCATCTAAGAAAAATAAGAGACCAAGAGGTGTACATTGAAAATACTAAAATGAATATCAATGTACAGATACCAAAGAGAAAATATCAACGTTTCGTTCAATTGGAAGGTATATATATTTAATGACAAGAGGAAACATAATAGTAATCAAATTCTTAAAGATATTATTCTTGCCTTTTTCTTGTGACTTGCGTCAATTTTTTTCTTTTATGTATGCATTTTTTATTTTGATAATTGAATGTATAAACTATTGTGCTTCAATACTTCATTTTTTACTGCTTCAACGTATTACTATGGTATATATTATTTACTCTATATACTTTATTCTCCCGAGAAAAAGCTATTTTCAACGAAAATGGCTTTTTTCTACCATTATTACTTTTAAAGTTAAACTCATTTCAAAAAGCCTACTATCTTATGTTAGCATACAAAACCATGGGTTTCTACTAGAGATTTTACACTTTCTACCTACACAATTCTGTTATAATGTTGACGTATTTTCTATTTTATCTTGCGTGGCTCTAAAATCTGGAATGTTTACACAAATGAAAAATTAGCGATAGTTGGTGTACTAATTCGGATTAGGGTACCATTTGTCCTAATTGCCAGAATGATGATCAAGCAGGTAATAAAATATTTAGCCCATGTTTGATCCCCTTTCTTTGAAAAAAAATACATTTTTAAACAATATTTTGGCATCATTTTAACCACAATTTGTCAATAAAATAATATTACACGTAAATTCAATGCTTTTTTTTATTTTTTATTTTTTAACCACGCATTTCTCATAAATAAACTATTCAAAAATTCATTCTTATCAAAAGAATGAGATTCAAACAAGGGCTAACTTATCTATATTAATTAGATATTAGTTTTCATAGTGAAATGATGATGCTTTATTTAGATATGATTTCTTTATCATGTTCCATTTATATTGTGTATCTTTTATTTTTATTTTTGCTTGTTTCTTAATATATGTTCATATAAAATCATTTGATAAAGATATAAAATTGCTAGAATCAGATACCTTGTTTAAAGCAACTTAACTTTACTTCTATGTGTAATCTTTTGATCATTATTTTATTTTATTTTATTAATTATGTTTTGTATTTTGTATTTTTTATTTTTGGCTATGCAGATTCTTCTAGCGATTCAAATTCTATTAAGTTGTTTGAAACTATTGAGTATTATTAAGAGGAAGCAGGTAATGATACACAAAAAAATATATGAATAATTTTCATATATTATATCTCATGAATGCTTCATCAACAGATATCCCACCAATCCGAAGAATGTTTACACATGAAGTTGATAACTTAGCAAACAAAAAGCATGAGTAGTTATTTGAGAATTTCAAATATGTATTTTGAGTCTATTTACATGTCAACAATCCACCAAACCTAACTCCCAATGACTCCATTCGTCATACTAGCTTATATTTATTGTATAAACATGTTAAAATCTATGTATCCAAGTACTATATGAAACAATTCTACTCTTTGATTAGTGTTACCACCGACAATGAAAATACTTGTGAACATAATTTATATAGTCCATTGTAATCTTCATTCAAAGTAGGTTCCATTTTACATAAAAATCCCACAAAACCAAAGTTCAATATTATTACGTACACTACATCACACATTACACGTGCAATGCACGTGTATCCACTAGTATAAGATTATACGTAGGTTAAATTTTAATGATGTAAAAGAAACTATGAAACTTTTTGTAGTCCTAATTTTCAAGAGTTTGATATATTAAAATTTAAAAACATCTAAAATTTTATAGGTGTGAATACAGTGTGATAAAAGAAAATTTGAAGTATAATTATTCAATTCATCACTTTTAATCAAGTTTCAACCTTTACAGCTGTAGTAAGCTGGTCTTATGTGGGCGGTTTTGTCCACTTACATTTTCACTTGTAAGGGTAATAGAGTTAATATTTAATTTATTTGAAAAATAATTAAAAAGAAAAAATAGTAAAGGAAATATGTGTTGTGTCAATAATTTGGACAGGATTACGGACGACAATTTTGTGGTAATCAATGATGGAGATGTCATTGAATACCGATGGCAATGTCATAATATGTCTTCAATATCCCCGACGCCCATGTTTTTTGATCGCCAACAAAGAAGAAGTTTGTGAAATCGATAGAAATTTTATTGTTATGTACTACTTATATTATATATAAATTTTTCAGTAATTTATGAATTTTTTAAAGATTTTTCTTGATGTATAGGACTGTACGGTGCCCCCCCCCCCCCCCAGGGATGTGAGGGAAGTGTGAGCCATGCTGTGTGCTTGATTCTTTTTTTAATAGTTTTTTATTGGCTTTACCAACAAATAAGTTATTGTCTTTTATTTTATTCTAACACGTTTTTTTTGTCACTATTTAACTCTTATTACTTTAGTTATTGACAAATTTCGTCAATAATTAAATATATCAAAAGATTATCTTTTTAAAATTACTAACTAAAATTTCGTTCTTACATAAGTTATTTTTAAGTATTACTTAATTACCGACATAATTTATCTGAAGGTAATGTTTTGGCTTTTTATTATTCAATTTAATCAATCAACTTACAATAAATTAGATATTTTGTCAATCAATTTACGATCCAAAGCTATGTTGCTAATTTAAATTAGAAATTATATTTCTTAGCAATGGATTTTTTGTTGATAAATTAAAAGTATGAAAAGATATATATTTTTAATTTCCTTGGCAAAATATGGAGTGAAAGTTCCGAACACTAGGACTTTAGGTCACTTTCTCACTCGTTTAGATGTCGAGTCAAATTTATTACTACGTAAATGTATTAAAAATCTAATTTTGCTGGTATTTTTGTTTAAACAAGAGGATTCTAATTTTACTTCTAGTTTCTACATTCGAAACCTTTTCTTTTGTTTTTTTAAACAAAAGGACTCTAAGTTTACTTCTAATTTATGAATAGGCCTTGTTCCCCAAATTCAAAATTCATCAATGAGATTTAAGCCCCCTTTAACCCACATTTTTTCAAAAAATAAAAATAAAAATAAAAATAAAAATAAAAATAAAAATAAAAATAAAAATTCTTGAACAGTGATTTGACATCATTTCAATCACATATTTTTCAATAAAATAATATTATACGCAAATTCAAAAAAAATCTTGTTTTTTAACCACATATTTTTCATTAATATACTATTCAAAAATGCATTATTATGAAAATAATGTGGCTTAAACGACTTAACTTAATATATAAGGAAATGCTATGTATACACCTCGTGGTGTACACAATGCATTACACCCTTCTTATATGGAGGGGGTCTATAAATATCTTATTGGAAAATGCTCAAGGTACACTGAAGTGTCCAATATGGTGTCCAAAATGGACACCCGGCACCTCGGTATTGGCCAAGGTGCTGGTGGGCCCCGACGTGGTAGGCACCTCAGCCAATGCCGAGGTGCCGTGTGTCCATTTTGGACACCATGATGGATGCCACAATGTACCCCAAGTATAACCCTATTTTATTATGTGTAGGCCCCCTTCATGTGAGGGGGTTGTAATGCTATGTGTACGCTATTATGTACATATAACATTTTCCTAATATATATTATTCATTTTTTAAGAAGGTAAAGAGGCAAAATATGATTTTTTGTTTAATTTATTTATTTTTTATCCCTGCTTAATAATACCTACCAAAAATTCATGCCAAATGTAATTACAAAAGTTGACGGCCTAGATCAAGAACTCAATCGTTGCCTTTTTACAACTTATAAGTTGTGCTTTTAAGTAGGTCCCACTTTATCGAAAGAGTAATACTATTTGACATTACTGGTGTTTAACAACGATCTAATTGACAATACTTGTAAAGTTAGGGACATAAATATGACAATGAATAAAGGTTAAAGACACTTAATGCAATTCAAATGTAATGTATTTATAAAAAATTAGTGTCAATACTACCACTTTTAGCTTCGTTTGAGATTGATTTTAGAGCCTCACATTTGATTGCCAAACAAAAAATACTTTAAATGTTTGATAAAGAGAAATTTATTGTAGAAAAATCTGTAGTACACAGTAGCAATTTTGGGAAGCAGTAGAAGCTCATATTCTTCTTTTAAGTTCTCCAATTATATATTAAAACATCGACTCTAACCCTAATTAATTTTCTATTAATGGACTAAGCTTTTTATTTTGTAGGTTTATAAATATCGAGGTTTAATGGATATTAATTTAATTTTAAAATAACAATAGTGAATACATTATCTGATAAAAATATTTGATAATATTACGTATTGTATTAAAAGTAAAAATAAAATTTACAATATTATCTAAGTAGATAATAATAACAAAATCGGTATCGTTACAACTAATATTCATTTTACAAAGTCTTTGTTTGGTAGAGATTAAAATCTAGATTTTAATTTAAATCAAAATTTATAATTAAACATATTTTAAGGGATCCCCAACCTTTTAACCATATATTTTTTATGAAAATATATTAAAAATACGATTTTAATCCCCCACCAAATAGGGGCTAATTATATAATGAAAAACAATAAATTTATTTTGTTAACAAAATGCTAAAATCCTGACTTTAAAACAAAACAATTCTGGAACAAAAGTTTACCAAACGTTTAGAGCCTGTTTGATTCTCATTAGTTGAATAGAAAGAGAGTTTTGAATATTATTTTTAGGAGAATATACTGTTAAAAAGTAGAGAAAAGTTTTTGGTATATGCGTAAAATATTTTATTGTGTAAATGTATGATTGAAAATGATTTTATAACAAACCATAAAATAAAATTAATGGATGTCAAATAAACAATTGATTCTTTTTGCACCTAATTCTCTACTCAATACTTCAAAAACCGATTATCATAAAATCATAACATTACCTAACCAGATCTTAGGTTAATCGGTCGTTTTGGACATATTGGGCCAATCCATGGTGATCAATTCCTTCATTTAGGGCCCGAGCTGGAAGCCTAACCCGACCCAATTACACAAAGCAAAAATAGACACAAATAGCACGAAGGTAAAAGCATAATAGAACTGATAATTAGATAAATTAATTTTATTTTTCTGGCTAGTTAAGAAATTTTTTTAGAAACTACAAAGCTTTGAAAAAAATGAGACCTGGGAAGTGATGGATTTACCAAAAGTCTAGAAACCAGTTGGATATAAATGGGTCTTTAAATTGAAATACAAAGCCGATGGGACAATAGAACAATATAAAGCTCGGTTGGTTGCAAAAGGATACACACAGACTTGCGGCATTGACTATACAAAGACATTTGCACCAATAGCGAAACTAAATACAATTCGGGTTCTTCTATCACTAGCTGTAAATTTGGATTGGCCACTTCAGCAACTGGATATTAAAAATGCTTTCTTAAATGGGGAATTGGAAGAAGAAGTATCATGACATTACCACCAGGATTTTGTAAGGTAAACGAAGGAAATCAGGTATGTAAGCTGCAAAAGTCTTTATATGGACTCAAGCAGTCACCAATGGCATAGTTTGATAGGTTTGCAAAAGTATTGAAAAGTTAGGGATATCGCCAAGGGTTGTCAGATCACACTATATTTCTTCGACTATTTGAAGATGGTACTACAATGATTCTAATAGTATATGTCAATGATATTGTTTTGACAGGTGATAATATAGTTGAAATGAAAAGACTAAAGATAAGCCTTGCCATTGGATTTGAGGTAAAGGATTTGGGACCAATGCGATACTTTCGAGGAATGGAAGTTGCCCGATCTAGAAAAGGCATTAGTGTATCTCAACGAAAGTATGTACTTGATCTTTTAATCGAAACCGGCATGCTTGGATGCAAACCAAGTGATACACTCGTGGATGTGGGAAGAAAAAATGAAGATGGAAAAAAGCAAGTAGAAATTAACAGATATCAAAGACTGGTTAGAAAGCTAATCTACCTATCACATACTAGACCTAACATTTCATTTGCATTTAGTATGGTAAGCCAATACGTGCATTCTTCAAAGGAAAGTCACCTAGAAGCTTTCTACAAGATACTCAGATATCTCAAGGGAACCGCAGGAAAGGAGCTGCTTTTCAAAAGGGGTGAAAGGAAAGACATAAAAAATTTCACAGATGGAGACTGAGCAGGCTCGATAGAAGATAGAAGGTCCACTACTGGGTATTGTACCTTTGTATGAAGAAATTTGGTAACATGGAGAAGCAAGAAACGAAATGTGGTGGCTAGAAGTAGTGCAGAAGTTGAGTTCAGAGCTGTAGCATAGGTATATGCAAGGACTATGGTTGAAAAAACTGTTGGAAGAATTAAATGTCGTAGTAAAGTTGCCCATCAAACTCTACTGTGATAATAAAGCAACAATCAACATTTTCCTTAATCTAGTTCAGCATGAACGAACAAAACATGTAGAGGTGGATAGACACTTTATTAAGGAAAAGGTTGAGGAATGGACCATTTGCATGACTTATGTTCTTACACAAACACAGGTTGCAAATGTTTTCACCAAAGAGCTACCTACACAGAAATTTGATGATTTCATTTTCAAGTTGGATATGATTAACATCTATGATCCAACTTGAGGGGGAGTGTCGAAATCCCTAATTGATTGAGTAAAGAATGTTTTTTATTCCAGTTACTATAGATAGGATATTGTCATTTATTAGAATTGTAAGAGATTTATTTTTTTCTTTTCCATGTATTCTCCATGTACTATAAAAAGACCAACTTACCGTACATTATTTGTGAGGAAAATAAAAGTTCTCTCCCAAGTTTTATCTTCACAAATATTGAATCGTGACATTTAGTCGCTAACATTACCACTATCTTTGTATTTCTTGGACATCATCTAATACAAGGACTCTGCTAGAGGCTCTGAAAAGTTAACACTGATGTTCTCCCTGTGTTCTTCGATTCATTTTTATATTTGTGGAAAATTCTGTCCTCTCTCTCGTGCATGGACGTGCTAAGGGGAGCAAAGTCTCAACTACTGCAAGATTTAGTTGCAGTAGCCGATAAGAAGAATTATACCTGGAAAAGAAATGGAGGTCATTAACAGTGACCTCTAGCTTATTGATCAATTATCACTCTTTGTTAAGTCAATGGACTTGGAATTTTTCCTGCAGATAAATTTATAGCTTGATAAAGTAGGTTATAAACGACCCATATTTTATATTGTGGCCAGAAATTCTACTATATATGGGCCATACTCACTGACCTCAACTGTAATACTTTAGTAGGGTTGGCAACGGTTCGGTTCGGTTAATAACCATGAATATAAATTATTTTTTATAGGTTCATCCGTCAAATTGATATAAAATAATTTATGAAAAAAGTCAATGAAAATAAAAATACAATATTCCCAACGAAAATGCAAACATTATCAAACAATATTCCAAACGAAAATAAAAACATGATCCCAATTTTCAATTGCAAAATACAAATTTAACAAACAATATTATAAATATAACAATACTAAACTTTTCATTCATTCTTAATTGTTGTGCATTGAAGTTACTTGATTCATTCTTCCCTACAAGTCTCACTAGCATAGATCAACACTCAAAGTTGATTGCTATATAGTAAATAAGAAATGCAAGTAAAGAATAAAACGATAATACCTATTCCAGAATGGTCTTAACTAAGATTTAAATAAAAATATATATATCTCTTCGTCAGCTTCTCGCTAAACGTTGCACAAACTCTAGAGTATGATGAAGGAGTAGAATTTTCTACACACAATAGAAAAAAATTAACAATACAAGGAAGTGTATAAATAACAAATATAAAACATTAAATCCTATCATGAATATCAGTCCAAAGCCAATCCCGAGCACACATGAAAGCTTCTAAAGTCTTCGGGTGAAGCCTATTTTTATATGGACTCACAAATATACCACTTGTACTAAACATCGACTCGGATGTCACAGTAGATACTGGAATGGCTAATAAATCTCTTGCAACCTTCTGTAAAGTCAGATATTTTATTGAATTTTCTTTCCACCTTGTCAAAAAATCAAAACCATCCATCCTTGGCAATACTGTCTCGTCTCGTCTAGAAAAATATCGAACTCTGTTTTTACAGGATCAGCAGTAATAGAATGGTTAACAAATGTAACAAATTTCCCGAGGCGACGATGACTTGGACCGTGGAGGCAGTGAAGCCATGCGTGAGTTTGTGGTTTGTGAAGAGTAGGGTTTGCATTTATATATTGTCATACTAATGCTATTATTATGGGTTAATGGTAAGTAGGTTGGCCGGCTGAGTCAGATAGATGTAATGGGAGGGAATTTTGTTTTGGGTTGGATAGAAAAGTAGTGTAAAGCCCAATAATCAATTCAATTGTTTTTATTTGTTTATTTATTTTATTTTAAGCGGGTAATCTGTTCGGTTTTGGTTTGACGGCGTAAATACCATATCCGCACCACCACGAACCGATTCATTAAAATCAAAACCATATCCGCCCCATTGCACCATCAGTTTGGTTTTTTTCACCCCATTCAATTCGATTAACCGTGATTTTTAGGTTTTGATGGTTCAAATTGCCATCCCTATTTCATGATCTATAAAATCGTAAACACACATTATGTCTTGTATCTTCGTTACAGAAGTAATGAAGATAGTACTTGAGCATAACAACCTCTTTAGTCCAACGAAATTAGGGCGACACTTGACATTCAAAAGAAGGGAGAGAGTTAGGGGCCATATATAATAGGGAAGTAGTATCTGCTTTTCAATACATTTGGTTAGCATAAAAAATTTAGTATGGAATTTGAAATTGTCTTATAGAATTCACTAAAGAATAGCAGAAAATCGAAGCACTAAAAGCAATTGCTTCTCCCACTTCCACCACTGACAGGAGAGGGGGATGTGGCCATTCCATCCTTTAATGAAGCTTCACCCTTGAGCAAGAAATTCTCTAATAAAAATAGCAAGAAAAATGAATTCTTAAGATGGATTAACAACAAATTATATCACAAATATAACTGTTTCAAAATTCGAAAGTAAGTTCTTAACTCTTCAAATGGAGTTTCTTGAATATAAAAAGACTATAGCAGAACTCTTTTACTGCAGCAGAAGACTCTTTCATTTTTTCTTTTTCTTTTAAATTTTACTCTATTGTCTTATTTTGATGGAAAGTCAATGTAATTTAGTGCCGAAGTTTGAAAATGAAATAGATGAATGAGCCCTGTTGGGTCTGCGCTGCGAAGATTTTGACTTGAGCATAATTCTTCTGATATTGTTATTTTTTTCTTTATGTTATATTGGGGAACCTGTTTTCCTCATTTGGTGGTTTTCTAGCTTTGCGAAAAATTGACATCCAGCTTCTCTCTGGGGCATTTTGTGGGATGTATAAAATATTTTCCTAACCATGTAACTGACTCTGTTAAGCAGACGCAGAACCTGGTATTAAAATATATGATTGGGTGCAAAATCAGGTTAAATATATTCTGACTTCTGTGTCCAAGAAGAGCATTGCTTTCATTTTCTTTATACTCGTATATTCAATAGAATTTGTTTTGAAGCCTATGAAGAAATGTCATTCTTCCGCTTTTTCTTTGATATGTAGATAAGCAAAATGCTTGAGCCAAAAAAGTGGCACGCTACCTTTGATAGTGAAGGGAGAATTGTGGGTTTCCAAAAAGTTCTGAAATTGATTATATTGGGGGTAACCACTTCTATTGCAATGGTTTTTAACATTTTGATTGTTTTATTTCAAGTTATTATCATGCCATAAAATTTACCATTTTTCAATGTGAACTTTGGATAGTTTGGAAGCTTTAATTTTGTGATGGTACCCAATATTCTCAGCTTCAGAACTTATTCATGCTTGACTGCTACTTTAACTCCATGTGGCTTTGCTGTTGTTTCTTGGGTTCAATGTTTTGGCTTGCCTATATTTCAAGTTCTTTTTATCTCAAATGCATGATTGTCTATATATGTAGGGGTGTAAACCTGGAGTAGACATTACGACCATCAAAGTAGGATGGAAGATTATTCCTGACTTTCAGTTAAGGACCCTTAACTCTCATATTCATCAATTAGGGAAGACATGTAAAGCTAGAGAGTGAAAGATAGATCTCGAGGAAGTCAGCAATTCATTTAATAGTTTTTTATAGTCTTTTATCTCTCTTGATCAAGAGCTTATTAACACAATAAGGATTAAGGACCATTGCCCCCGACACATGGAGGGCATATAACTAGCTAAGCTGAGCCGTTTGCCCCATTTCCTTATTTTGAAATAGCAGGATGGGAAGCAAAGTTTTCTTCCTATCTTATTCTGTTTGTTCTCTATTTTTCTTTGGGGTAATCTCTAATCAGTTAGCTTTCTACTAATCCCTTCGTGTCTATCCTCTCTTTTTCTATAGTGAAATCCAGTGCATACCTAGGGCTAGTACTTTTATTTAGTATATATAGAATATAAAGTCCTTAATCTCTCTGAATTAAAGTAAGATTGTCTTATACCGGCAACTAGTTAAAAACGTTATTACAAATTGATGTTAGGCATGTTAATTTTCAAAGTGATATATATTGGCACCACAATTATAATTTTGGCCATATAACTTTCTCACCCAAAAAGGTAGTAATAACTTTCAAGTAAATAAAATTATTAGCTAGTAATAAATGTACGAGAACAAAATAAGCATCGTTCCAGAGTAGAAAAAATATAGGAATTGTAAATAATTTGTTGAAAACTGATGGTAAAATGCATGTATCCATTCATATGCTTCATATTTTCTTTCTTGTCTTGTATTGTCATTATTATAGTCAAAAGTAAGGCTAATTTGGATTTTAAATCTCTTTAGTGCAAGATGAATAGATGTATTGTATGAAATACTGTCTTCAAACACTCAAAATCCAAATCAATAAAGAAAATAATGGTAATAAGTCAAAACATTAGTTGTCTTTGTGGTTTTCATTGGGATCTTTCTCGATCAATCCCTTTGCCCCTTATTCTTCGAGACATTTGGAGCATGTTTGGAAAAGATTAAATTATAATTTTACCTGGTCAAACATACTTTTTATTCTTACATTTTGTAAAATAGGCAACTTACTATCCTCTTATTATCAACACATTCTATAGCTCACAACTTATAATTACTTAAAAAATTAATCCTCGAGGATTATTCACGATTTCAATTGGGGGAATTAGCAAGATTAACATTTGCTTGAGCTGTCAAGATCATAGCACAGAAATTGGTTTACCTTTAGTCAATCCTTTTTTTACTTAAAAGATAGGTGCCCCAAACTTGCTTATGATACCAAATTGTTGTCCTCCTCGATAGATAACTTTGTTTGAGAAAGGATTGATATTTTGTCTAGAGCAGAAGCTCATCAAACATACTCAATATCTCTGTTACAAAATCTTTGTACCTAATACCTGTTAAGCATTATCAGCTTACTGCATCACAAAGTTGATCTATTTTCCTCAACGTATTGTGCTAGAATGTATGTGCTGCATCTGGAATAATCTAAGTGTCTAGTGCAACATACAAACTTAGAAGAAAATTAAAAGCTTAAGACACAAGTTGGAATCTATCAAAACCCAAAAACATGACTAGAGTCTTTAGCCTGCCGATATGGGTTAGTCTCCTACTTCCTCCCTCTAAAACAAAAACCGGATGATTACAAATCAAAAAGAGTAGAGAAAGTTATTTACACAATGAATGCAATTCTTGGTGAGGGCTATTTGTAAGTTTCTGGTTCTCTATCCATTTTTTATAGTCAATTGACACCAGAATGAACACATAATATTCTGTGAATTTATTTAGCTTCGTACATTTTATTTGCATAAGTGATAACTGAGATGTAGCTGAATATTCTTCTAATTCTTGCTTAGTTTCTTTTCAAATGATAATAACTTTGTGCCTAGAGTTTGAATATGATAATAGGATTAAGCTTTCTTTGTATTGTTTTAGCCAAAATTAACCTTTTAGCCGCTAAAATGCTTCATTCTTTGCATGGTAGGGTGTGGATCCATCTATAAGGCCGGAAGTATGGGAATTCCTTTTGGGCTGTTATGCTTTGAGTAGCACTGCTAAATATCGAAGGCAATTGAGGACTGCCAGGAGGTACTGGGCTTTATAGTCACTGCTTCACTTTGTGTTGTTAGCTTATGAAGTGTCTTGGCAAGTCTGCTTTCTAATTACATGGATGTAATTTGTTTGAATATTCTTTTTCCATCCATGCTGAGTGTAGATGTAGTTCATCTATTAATGGTATCTCATTATTCATCACTGGATGTTTGTCCTAGCTATTGAGGACATAAAACCTTACTTGAAAGCTGAAAATTATAAAATATCATGGCAATGAGAACGCTTAAAATACAGAATATATATTCATTCTTATTTATATATTTTACACTGAATGATGGAGAAGCAGGTTTTTTGGCATTTCTAATAAAAAAAATTTCTATATGAGTACATAGATGTGGTGAAATTGATGGTTATATGATAAGTGAATGGAATCACAGAAAATGGTACTGAAATAGTTGTTTTTCTTAAATGTTAGTTAAACCGAACTTTGTTTCTTTTTTCACTTTTATTCTAGTCTTATTTGGTGATAACTGAGTTTCATCTTGTAACGCAGTAAGTGTAAAAGGATCATAAACTATATAATTTAGGGTCTTTCTGTTATCTGCAACCGTGTAATGATTAATACTGTACCTGAACCTGCCATTTTCTTTGTCACATTCTGATGCAATATTTCTCTTTCTAAATCGTGCCTTTGAAACCCTTCTTCAGTGCCTCATTGTTGCTTTCACTGAGGAACATGGATGTTATTAGTAGCATATCTGAACCTGCAATTTTCTTTATCACATTCTGATGTAATATTTCTCTTTCTAAATTGAGCCTTTGAAAGCCTGCTCCAGTTGCTAGTTGTTGCTTTCACTTAGGAACATGGATGTTCGTGATTAATAACAATTATGACTCTCATCTGTTGGTTTGATCCTAGTGGGTTTTCAGTGTAATATGATTAATATGAGGCAAAGTTTTGTTTTACATTCTTCTAGATCAAACTTCCTGAAATTTACTGGAAAATTGTTCCTGATTGACCACGCGAAGGAAATTGAAGTCATTGAGGGACAGTCCATATGCTATTGGAGCACTTCTGAGTCACTTGGCTCCATTTAAGTTATTTTGAAGATAGAATTTGACTGTTGTTGGGTATGGATTAGCTTTTGTAAGTTTAGTGGTTTTTTTTTTGGGAGTGAAATAAGGTGATTTGAGTACATTGTGGTTGTAAGGCAGCGAAGTTAGAAGTTTAAACTCTTATAGAAGTTGGACAAAATCAGGTTCTAGTCGAAGATATTATTATGGATAATTTCAATTATTGTTTTTAGATGATATTTCTTGTATGCTTCTTTACACAGGAATTTCTTGCCTTTTGTATCTGTATTATCAAGAAAAATAAAAAGAGAATATTGTAGCGTCTAAGAGATTAAAAATTGTATGAGTGTTTAAACAGTGGCAGCCTACTACTAGAATGTACGTTTGCTTAAAACCCTTACAAAGACTTAGAAAATATCAGGTTCTAGTTGATGAAGAGAATTTTTTGGTTGATTAGGTTTATGATGTATACTTATTGCCAGTAAGTTTCTTCCAAATAATCATCCCATGGCACGCCATGTCCTTGTCTTGGCAGCTTTAAACTTCTGTTTTAGCATTTGCTTGATGAATTACTGGTTCTTATGGAAATAATTTTAATAGATGTGCTGAATTTTAATATTCATTTCTACCTTACAACCTACTAATTGTGAATTAATTAACTAGGAATTTACTTCAGGGAAAGTTATATGGACCTAATTAAGCAATGTCAATCGATGCACTCAAGCAAAGGAACTGGTTCCCTTGCCTATGTTGTAGGTTCTAAGTCATGGATATGAGAATGAGTTTCAAAGATGATGGGATAAGGGAAGATGAAGATCAAAGTAGACATAATTCTGAAGCCCACGCAAACAAAGTAGATAATAATAATTTTGTTTTGGATAGCAATTGTACACAAAAATCACATACTTGTAGAAGGGAAAGCTCCGGTGACTCTTAACGACTTTGTAAGTGCAAGAGCAAGCAAGGCAGTAGCATATGATTACTATGGTCTTGTACCTTCTTCTAGTTCTTACAATTGCAAGTCCTCAGCTGAGCTTGAAGCTGATGGACCACAATATGTAACTAAAAGCTATTTGGATCTTCCTCCTTTACCTGTTATAGATTTGTTTGAAAAGAGTGACAAAAATAAAATAGAACATAGGTTACGCGATAACAGACATTCGACATGACGTAAATTGAAATTTGGGGATGAGCATATGCATGTTGGAGGAAAGATGGGTTTACTAACTTGGATTGGCTAAAGCTTTTAAGAGGACAACACTAATAGGAAGAAGGAAGTGAAAAAGGAAACTTGTATTTCTCAACTTCAAGACTTTATATACTTTTTAGCTTGTTACAAAATGGAGGGCACTATCACTTTATATAGTGTTTATATGAAGCTTCTAGTCCAAACATTTTCTAGAGACACCTAGACCACACATCATGATATTTTCCTAGAATTCTCTAGATATTCTTTATAAGACCACATATCTTACTTAGATATTTACATAGATTTTTCTAGTAGATATTTATATAGATTTTTCTAGATAATGTTTCTAGAAATGCTATGCATGTTAGGCCTTTTAATTGATTTGAGCCTATAGGAAAAATCCTTAAACCCATATTATTTAGTCCAAAAACCAAGTTTACTACTCAACATTCCCCCTTAAACTTGATTTTGCTACTCCAAGTAGAGTTCTTAACTTGCGGAACACATCATACTTGAGTGGCTTAGTGAGAATGTCGATGATCTCCTTCTGGGAGGTTACATATTTCAGCTGGACTTCTTTCTTTGCAATACTTTCTCTTATGAAATGATATCTTATATCAATGTTCTTGCTTCTGTCATGGAATACTGGATTATTTACCAATGCCAATGCCGATTTGTTATCAACATGGATTTCCGTTGGTTCTTCTTATGAAACTCCAAGCGTCTTCAACAAGTTTCTAAGCCAAATCGCATAGCAGACACTTGATATAGCTGCAACATATTCAGCTTCATAGGTAGATAGTGCTACGATCGATTGCTTCTTTGAGCTCCAAGTGAAAGCTGTGTCGCCCAGGTAAAACACATATCCAGTCGTACTTTTTCTATCATCACTATCTCCACCACAATAACTGTCACTATATCCAACAAGTTTGAATTCATTAGATGATGAATAGATTAAGCCATAATCAATCATACCTTTGATGTAGCGAAGAATTCTCTTTGCAGTTTTCATATGGGTCATGGTAGGTGTCTCCATATAGCGACTGATGAGCCCAACTCCAAAAATAATATCTGGTCTTGTGCACGTCAAGTATCGTAGACTTCCAACAAGACTCTTAAAAATTGTTGGGTTTACTTTTTCACCTTCATCATTCTTCGACAACTTGGTTCCACATTTTGATGGGGGTGCATACAGGCTTGCAATCCTCCATATTGAATTTCTTTAGAATTTCTTTAGCATATCCTGCTTGTGAGATAAAGATGCAATCCTCTATTTGCTTTACCTCAATCCCAAGATAGTAGGCCATGAGGCCGATATCCGTCATCTCGAATTCTTGAGCCATGGCCTTTTTAAACTCAGTGATCATACTTTGATTATTTCCTGGGAATATAAGATCATCTACATACAAACAAACGAACAAAATATATAATTTCTCATTTACCTTTGTATAAAGGGCATACTCGTGAGGGCATTTTGTAAAGTCATTTTCTAGAAAATAGTTGTCAATTCTACTATTCCATGCCCTTGGAGCCTGTTTCAACCCATATAAAGCCTTTTTTTAATTTCTAGACTTTACCTTCATGTCCTTTTACTTTATAGTCCATTGGTTGCTCTACATAGATTTCTTCTTCGAGATAACCATTTAGAAAAGCCGATTTCACGTCCATTTGAAATATCTTCCACTTATTTTGTGCTGCAAAATAGATAATTAATCTTATGGTTTCTAAATGAGCAACAGGAGCAAATACCTCTTCATAATCGATTTCCGACCGTTGATTGTAGTCTTTGGCAACCAATCTTGCTTTGTATCTTTCTACTTTTCCTTTAGCATTCTTCTTTGCCTTGTACACCCACTTAACTCTGATTATTCTCTTTCCTTTGGGAAGAGTTGTCAGCTCCCATGTGTCATTTTTCTCTATAGCCTTAATCTCTTCATCCATATCATCTCTCCATCTTTTATTTTGCACCGCTTCTTTATACTCTATTGGTTCACACTCGGCAAAAAGACAAAAAAGTGTGAGATCATTTTGATTTTCTGTTACCTCATATAGCTCTTGTAGGCTCCTCATCCGAGGTGTCCTTTCGCTTGAACTTTCTCCTTGTGAAGATGATGGAGAAGCATCTCCATGAGTAGGTGATAGAGGTGGACTGATGATTTCTTGCTGCTCTCCATTCTCTTGTTCTTCTTCATCAAAGAATGGTAAGAAGTCATAGTCTTCTTCTTGGACACCCCAATTCCAAGCTCCTTCTTCATCAAACTCAACATCTCTACTTATGATGATCTTCTCCTTGTTTGGATTATACAACTTGTAGCCTTTAGAACAAGAGTCATAAACAATAAAGACATACCTTTCACTTTTGTCATCTAACTTGGACCACTTTTGATCTGGTATATGAGCATATGCAATGCTCCCAAATACTCGTAGATGAGAGATACTGGGATTTCTTCCACTCCATGCTTCTTGTGGTGTCTTATTCCACACACTTCTAGAAGGCGATCGATTAGATAGATACACGGCGCAATTAACAGCTTCGGCCCAAAGTTCCTTGGGCAATCTCTTACTTTTGAGCATGCAGCGAGCTATGTTAAGAATGAATCTATGCTTTCTTTTGGCTACTCCATTTTGTTGTGGAGAGTATGGAACCGTCAATGGGCGACGAATTCCATTCTCCTCACAATATTTCTCAAACTTTTTGGAGGTAAACTCTCATCCTCTATCTAATTTCAAGGCTTTTATACTATATCCACTTTCTTTTTCAACAAGAGCTTTAAACTTCTTAAAAGTTTCAAAAACTTCCAATTTTTGTTTAAGAAAATAGACCGAAGTCTTTCTACCGAAATCATCAATAAAAAGAACAAAGTAATTGCTCTTACCACGAGAGCTTGGATTAATTGGCCCACAAACATCGGAGTATACAAGTTCTAGTGGCTTCTTAGCTCTTGTAGAAGCTTCTTTTGGAAAACTTTTCCTCGAATGCTTTCCAAGTAAGCATCCTTCAAATAATTGATCCGCATGATTTATTGGAGACAAACCTTTCAACATCTTCTTCTTACTCAACAACTTTAAGCCTCCAAAATTAAGATACCCAAATCTCAAGTGCCAAACCCAAGATGAATCTTTAAAACAAGCTTTTAAGCATTTAGCGACATCATTTTGAATGCTTAACACAAACATTCTATTTCTTGTCATAGGGACTTTGACAATCAAATTTTCTCTTTGATCTCTTATTGAAAGACTATGATCTTTCAAATGAATATCATAGCATTTCTCTAAGAGTTGTCCCAAATTTAAAATGTTATTCTTCATATTGGGTACATAATAGACATTTGAGATAAATTGATGTGTACCATTTTTCAAGCGGATCAAGATTTTATCTTTTCCCTTCACTGGAATCTTAGATTCATCTCCAAAGGTAATGTTACCGCTTACTGATTCATCTAGCTCTACAAACATGTTTTTTCCTTCCACACATATGGTTGCTTGCTCCTGTATCCAAATACCAAGTGTTCTTTTCTTTGCTCTCTTCATCTTTGTAAGCCAATAGTAGTGCAGGATCTACTTCACTTTCCTGACAAACGTAGTTGGCTTTCTCCTCAACTTGATTAGTAATATTTTTACATTTTGAAGCATAATGACAAGTTTTTGACAATTGTAACATTTAATTTGAGATTTGTCATACCTTGGCCCTTCATTTTGCCTCGTACCTTTTTCTCTTCCACGACCTCTGGTGGAGAATGAGCTTTGTCTTCTTTTCTCCTTATGGAATGCACTTCTTCCTCGATCTTGGCCTCGTCCTCTTCCTCTTTGGCCTCTTCTAATGCCGAACCTTCCTTCACCCTCGTTCAAAGTGAGCTTTGTTTGAAGAGCTTGCTCTAAGGGCCCTTCTTTCACCTTCTCTCTTAGTCTTTCCTCATGGGCTTGTAAAGATCCCATGAGTTTATCGACACTTATACTATCTAGATCTTTAGATTCCTCAATGGCTACAACTATGCAGTCAAATTTAGAATCTAAAGACCTAAGTATCTTTTCAATTACTCGAGTGTCGTTCAACTTTTCTCCATTCCTTTTTAATTGATTCACAATAGCCAATACTCTGGAGAAGTAATCAGAAATTGATTCTGATTCTTTCATATGTAAAGTTTCAAACTCACCTCGAAGTGTTTGGAGTCGAACCTTTTTCACTTTCTCAACTCCTTTGTGGGAGTTTTGTAAAATCTCTCATGCTTCCTTACTAGTAGTAGTACAAGCTACTTTCTCGAACATGCCTTCATCTAAGGCTTGATAGATAAGGGTGAGCGCCTTCTTGTCCTTCTTCCTTGCATCCTTCAAACTATCCCTTTGTGCTTGGGATAGAGCGATCTTGTCTTGTGGCTCCGTGTAGCCTTTCTCTACAATCTCCCATGCATCTTGTGACCTGAGCAATGCTTTCATCCTTATGCTCCAATTGTCATAGTTATCCTTGTTGAGTTGGGGGACTTGAACGGGAATCATCCCACTTGCCATTTTTCACAAGAACCTTATGGCTCTGATACCAATTTGTTGGAGGAAAGATGAGTTTACTAACTTGAATTGGATAAGGCTTTTAAGAGGACAACACTAATAGGAAGAAGCAAGTGAAAATGAAACTTGTATTTCTCAACTTCAAGGCTTTACACACTTTTTCACTTGTTACAAAATGGAGAGCACTACCACTTTATATAGTGTTTACATGAAGATTCTAGTCCACACATTTTCTAGAGACACCTCGACCACACATCAAGATATTTTCCTAGAATTCTCTAGATATTCTTTATAAGACCAGATATCTTATTTAGATATTTACATAGATTTTTCTAGTAAATATTTATATATATTTTTCTAGATAATGTTTCTAGAAATGCTATGCATGTTGGGCCTTTTAATTGATTTGAGCCTATACGCAAAATCCTTAAGTCTATATTATTTAGTCCAAAAATCAAGATTACTACTCAACAATGCACAGTTTTCAAATTGAGAGCAATGCAAATTTAGTTCTGGAGTCAAATTGTACCCTGTTTAATGAGGACTCTCCACCTCCTCACTCTGAAAGTGAAATGATTTACCCGGATGTGGACGAATCACTTTCGCCATCAAATAATCTAGAATTTGAATCAGAAATGCTTAAGTGGCTTAGAATATCACGTGCTCCAGAAATGCCTGCCAATAACACAATTACATCTCGTGGAAGGGCTGCCAGTGGAGATAGAGTGTCTAGCTTTAGATGCTGCACCAAATAGGTAAACTTGTAATTTGGTTTGCAAATCAACTTTTACCATAGTGCCGTATCGATTACAATTTTTTTTTCTAGAGATAAAGTACAATAAATAAATCATATTACAATAAAGGACATAAAAAATTCTAGAGCCAAAAGTGACTATATAAACATATAAAGCAATAAACATGTCAAATCAAATAACTTAACTCCACACATAATAAAAATGCATTTTACACTAAGATTTAAAAACATAATCCTACTTAAGGTTCTCAATAACCATTGACTCCGATGCCATTTGTTGGTTATTCGATTTAATCATGACAAGAGGAAATCAACTTTTCTTAGAAAATTTAACCCAAGTGAATAATGAATTTTAGATTACCTTGAGGTCATGGATTATGTTTTTAAATCCTCACACATAAGGGTGAGATCGTAACATTGAATGAGCTTTTAATGGCCTAATCAAATGTTTCCTTCCTTAGATATTCTCCCTTAATCACTTTTAGGTGTCTCCCTTTTGGAAAATATGAAAGAGTGTGGCTAGCACTAAAACCTTGAGAAATATGCCCACAAATTGCATATTTATAATATTCAATTAGAGTTTCATAATTGAACAATTTTTCTTGGACTTTATCAATTAAGTCACAATCATTTATTAGAGCTAAGAGAAGAACCTAATCGGATTCACAGACCAAAGCTCCAATAGATATTTCTAATTAGGTCAACTCTTGACCAATTAAGATATATCTATCAATTCTGGCTTATTCTACCATAAAGTCGAAATTGCGCTCTCGAGTTGAGTGATAATTATGAAAGCAAATTATAATCCAGTAACAATATCCTTCGATCATCACTCCACAAGTCAATTCCATTTGACTATCAATATGTTGAAATCGACAAAATGTTTATTTTGCCCTTTCAACATGTATTGTCCTCCAAGTCGCATTTTCATAAGGCTAATCCATTGTAAACTAATCACAACGTAGAGTCCAATGATCCTATCATCGAACTACTGAACTCAAGTTCAAATGCCTATAGAAAATACCTTGTAGTGACGATCATCTCATCGTGTGATTAATGGATTCCATTATTGCAAATATATGATCTCCAACTGTTTAGTCCCAGTTTCCAAAGCATCGAGATTAATTTTGTAATTAAGACTTCACTCATTCGTATCTCAAAGAATTTGAACTAGCAATTAAAGGTACATTACTCGCTCAAGATTTTGGTGACTCGTTTGATAATCAAGTAGAGTCTCATTCCAAAATGCCACAAATGAGTCAATTACACAGCCCCGTTCAATGCGTATCAAAACAAATTATTTTTTTATTCCCAAATCCAGACAAATCTCAATAAGAACAATGCAATCTTATCAACATATAGCTTCCAGCTTTATGTACCGATTGCAAATAATATATTTTGTTCATGTCACAAATTATGTTTCACTATACTCAAACTATCTAATATACAATTTGTGAATTCTTTATAATCATGGAACCTTGGATGACTGTTTCAAAATATAACATGATTGATCGAATATTAATTCATAATATCATTTTACAAAATACTACTCAAACGTCATCAAACTAACAGAAAATGCCTTTAAAATCATGGGAATTCTCTTGTTAGAAGACTATGGTTAGAAAGAAAAGATACATTTGGCTTTTGGTCCTAAATCTCTTCCTCAATCTGTAATTCTTAAAGCTAGAAAAGATTTTGGTTTAGCTTCTTCAAATACCCCTTTAACCCTTCAAGTCCTTCACCTTCACCTTTCAGCAACCCTTTCTTTCTTTCAAGGACTACTTCTTTTCTTCTTCTTTTTCTAGGCTTCTTGGTATGTTGATCTCCATTCCCTCTCAGTATGCCTGACTAGTCTTTGACTACAGCTTCCTCTTAGGCTAATTCAAGCTTCTCTGATTTTCACCTTTGTAGGCCTTCCATCTCCTCTTGGCATATGACATGGGCTCAATGCTCAAATAGGGCCTTTTACCATTGGTATTGAAAATTGGAAATTTGAAATTATTGTTGTTAAAATTAAGTGTTTTTGTAAATAGTACGTTTATTAGTGAATAATAATTGTACTTTTGTAACCCTTTAAATAATTACCATTGTATCCATTATCATTCCATATAAATATGAAGCTTTGATTTTTAATAAAATACACAAGTTTATTGGCTTCTCCCTTCTGTTCTCTTTTTTCTCTCTAATTTATAATAGTTATTAGCACGAAGTTCTAAAACATTGAGTTAGAAAAATTTCTCTCTTTTTACTTACACTAGTAAGACGCACGTGCAAGGCATGTGACACGTTGTAGTTGACTATGTAATAGCATAGGTATAAAAAAAATACATAAACGTGAAAAGGAGGAGTTTAGGTGAATAGAAAAGGTGAGCTTGTCCAAAAGGGGTATAAGAGTAAATAAAAACTCAAAAAAATGATACCATTATATGGAAAGACTACACAAAAAAAATATATGTTAAAGAAAGAGAGTAAAAGTGCCTTCTGAAGTTGTGTGATGAAAATTGTGCTTCCATTTTTCCTTTTAGCTCATGCTTTCTCAAGTTAGGGAATGAACCTAATAGCCTATTCGTGCTCTGTAAGCTCACGTAGATGAACCGATGAAGACCAGAAAAATAAAAACTCAAATATCTAAAACTAAAGCTAACAATAAAAGCAATTACTTTTTAACAATTTAAGAATTTTGCTAGTGATGAATCCCCATGTACTCAACTCCCATATTATCCCTTACAAATATTCTCCCTTTTTAACCAATCAATCCATAAAGTCCCAATTCCTAAATCTCATAAAGTATATGCCAATTCCAATTCCAGCTAAAAAAATTACGACCCTGCATAATAATTATAGAAAATAATCTACCTCAGGTAGCTTCTATTTACATTACAAAATTAATCCAATAGAGGGTTTGTGTGAGGTTAGAAAGAGTCAATATCCACACAACCCTAAAACAAATTTTAATTAACAATTGATATGGGGGAAAACCCCCAATTAACGTGAAGAAAATTTATAGATAAAACAAGATATTAATTCGCAAAATCTATAATTAAAAAAAAAAAAACAAGTAATAAATTGAAAATGTTGAAGATTCACTAAACTACAATATTCCTCATCAACCACAACATATTTTCAGTTGAAATACCTCCAAGTATCTCCTCGCATCACCTAGTGCAATTTCATAAGAATTATTTCCTATAGGATATATGCTCTACGGTGCGTTCCTATGGTGCTGAGGAGGTGAACCCTACATAAACCATCGTTGGAGTGAGCTTAAAAATAAATTGAACTTAATGTTAACAATAAGGTGCTAAAAGAACCCAGTAATGTCAAAACATGTGGGAGGTCGATTTTGCTACTTTAACTCCATTCCCATCTTCATGGACCCTAATCCTTTTAATCTCTCTGTCATTTAATTTTGCTTAAATTAGCTGCATAACATAGGATCTTACTTATTATTGAAACTTCACTTCTAATAGCTATACTAAATTATTTATTTCAAGTTAATTCATTATTCTCAAGGCAAAGAAAATTCCTCTTTATTAGAAGAGTAATAAGGGTATAATTAACCTTTGCTTGTTGCGACTAAGTCCTCTATAGCACGAATGACTCTCTTCTCTCCTACCTGCACCCTCATTCTCCTTTCCCATTGCAAGAAAATATATAGTTGGAACTTAAGTTTCCTTTTCTTTTTGTTAACATTGAACTGAAAGTTGGTAATTTTGGGTTTTCAAATTTCACCTGGAATCATGGAATCAAGGATATGTTCTACCTCACTTCTACAGTCAATTGCACAAAATTTTTTATTCCACCTACTGAAATGTTGGCTAATTAAAAAAAATCATAAACTATGTTTGAAGTGAGAATATATTCTAAAAACCAAATCTTATTATCAAACCAATTCTCTTAAACATCTAGAGAACATAAAATGAGAACAAAATTTAGGAATTTCTACATAGGCACTCAACTTCCAAGCTGTAGTATATGTATTCCGCATAACGGATCCTAGAGTCGAATAAATTGAAGCCATAGTTGAAGAAATTTTGAGCCACAATCGGAATGATATCTTGGTTCTAAATAGCTTAGACTTATTGGGGCATCTCAAATGCTATCTAGCAATGGTTTGACATACAGTTTTTATAAGTACACGCACCCTTCTTAAATGAACTACAACCAACTTAAGGGTAATGAAATCCTAATGACATTAAACTTCGAACAATTAATAAAAAAACTGTTGCTGCTTGATTTCCTACCACCAATAGAACACATATCCCATGTCCCAAAATGAGTTAAAAAGACAAGTAAAGAAGGACAATTCGATTCAATTCCAATTTTTACAGAAGTATAGTTTTAACAATTAAAATACTCTGATTAGCATAATGTTCTCATCTCTGCTTGAATTTTATACGTCAAAAGTCGAGTAGCTGCTGAACAATTTGTTAAAGGACCTTAACCTCAAAGGAAGTTTAAAATGCAATGAAATCTAGCTATGAAATGTAAAGTGATTACCAGGTCCATTTTCCTCACTTGATTCAAGTAATAATTGTAGTCGAAGACAAATTCTTAACAATGGATGATCTTGCTTGATGTATGGCCAAAGCACTTTAGCCATCCTATAGAATATTTAAAGTTAACTTTTTGGAGTTGTTAAATTGTTTGCAGAGAGAACTGTGTCGTGGTGATTTGAGAAAATGAATGCCAACGGTTCCTATATTATATTATGAAATGGATTTTTAACATATAGGACTTAATCTATATTAAGTGCTATAGATTATTCATGATTCTATCAAAAACTTCCAATAAACAATAATTTTTAAAATTAAATACGAAACACTCATTAAATATCTTTGTTGCCACGAACTTAGTTAGGTTGTATATTCTAGCAGTCGTAGGAATAAAAGTAGACGGGTAAAGAAGTGCTTAGGTAGGGACACCAACTTTGATGAGAATAAATTCCAGTTTGGTTTTTTTGTAGATCAAATAAAAAAATCTCACCTCAACTGTCCTCGACTTCTCTTGCTATGTGTGAATGGAGAATGAATCAAACTGTGAATAATATTTCACCAAACTCTGGATCTTGGTTGGCTTTGAGTATTCATACTTGTCGTCTTCCCGCAAGAACAATATAAGCTCACTTGATTATGTTGGAAAAATTTTATCAATTGGGGCCACACATGTATATGATTAAAGTGTGCCTTGCTATCTTATAGTTTAGTCCATTAAAGTGATCCAATGAATTTAATTTTGGACTAATGAGTATCAATTATTATGGGATTAAAGTGTAGAAACCGATTAGTTGTTTTAAATTGATGAGGGGCCAATTTAAAACAAACAAAAGATAATAACTGCCTAGTAGTTATTTATCATGGGGTCATGGTCCCCAATTGACGTGATTTTTCATAACCTCTGCATCCTCATCAACAGAGAGTTTTTTCAAAAATTCCAAGGAAAATCACGGCTCAATTGGAAGATTATAACCCGAACAAAATCAATTATAATTATGGATCAAGGTACGCTTCTGCTTTCTTGTTCTCTTTGATTCAATGTGGAGCATTATAATTTTGGTGAAAGGATCTGTTGATTCCTTTCAAATCTGAATTTTTGAAATTCTAACAAGTGGTATCAGAGCCACTCCATTGTTGAATCTTTGAGATATTTTGGGTTATTTGATCTTCTTCATGTTATTATTTAGAATCTGGCATGAAATTTGGATCAACTGTATGAGAAATAAGGCACTGCAATTTCCTACTTAACTTTCTGAAAATCGAATTTTCTTGCATATGTTGGTCAATGATGTTATGCCATGAAATCAAATTGTGGGTTGTGCTTTTATAGTTCTTATTTTGCTTATACGAATGGTTTAAGTTTTGGAACATGATAAAAGATATAGAATTAGTTTGTTTGGACTTGCTGTGTTTATTATTATTATTATTATTTATCCTCAACTGTAATTCTTGCATCCTATGGTGAATTTTACGAATCGGACTAAAGAAGAGGAAATTAAATCAGATTTTTGTTTTTGAGGAATTGCTTGGTTGCTGTCTGTAAAAAAAATAAAAATAAAAAATTTCTTTTCTTTCCCGGTTTGGATCTGCCTAGCAGCGCCGCAGCGCTGATGTCCCTGCTATGTTTGTGGCCCCGGCTTGTTGCGCCGATGCAAGGTTGTGCCGACGCTGTAGAAAGAGAAAGATATAAAAAAAAACTGTTTGGGTGATTTTTGGGGACGGGGGCTTCAGGTGCAATTTGGGTTATTTCAGGGACCAACTTGCAATTATCATTTAGGTTAGAACTTAAGGATTCAGCCCCTGTAATTTAGAATTCATCCAATTGGGACTTTTAAGTTATGGGTTTAATAATTCAGCCCCCTAAGTTTGAAAATTAATTAATTTGGGCCATTTAACTTCTGAATTTTACAATTAAAGCCCTCAATGTTCATAATTAATTAAAATTGGCCCCTAATGTTTCAAAATTTTAACCCCTAAAGTATTGAATTATTAACCCTAAGGTCCCCAAAGTTTCCATAGGCATCTATTGATGCAAATTGGGGTTTCTCTTTCTCAAATTTTGGTACTAATACTTGAAATAATTTCGGTAAACTAATTGAAATAATATGTCACCAAAGTGACCTCTTTTGTATAGATTGGTTTGTTTAGGATGCTTGGATGTTGTGTGTGTGTCTTTTCATGAGGAAATTAGCCGCCCCAAAGAAAGGTCAATATCTGGCCGAATTACATACACACTTGTGGTGATGAATGTGTGACAGTTATAAGGTTTCCATGTGAATAATAAATCAATCCAAAGATGGGTTTATTAATTGACAGGAGTTATTGTCAATGTTTGATCACTACACTGAGAATACCACTTGCAATTAATATTACTATCCAAAAACTTGATATTGATGTTGTACTAGGTATTTTGAGATGAGATTAACCATTATTTGAATTTATCAATTATTAAATGTGGATACTAAATCGAGCATAATTAATCTTTTTTTTTATTATTTTGTTCTCTCTACAGCTAGATCATCTGCTACTATATCTGCCAATATTAATTCTATTCCCATACTTAATGGGACAAACTTCAAGGATTGGAAGGAGAACATATTGATTGTTCATGGCTGCATGGGCCTAGACTTTGCTCTTCAGACCGAGCAACCCGCTCCTCTTACGAAAGAAAGTTCACCTAATGAAAAGATGAACTTTGAGACGTGGGATCACTCAAATCGCATGAGTCAAATGATCATTAAGCACGGCATTCCGGAAGCCTTTAGAGGTGCAGACTTCGGTATCTAATGCCAAGGAGTTCCTTGTTGAAATTGAGAAGCATTTTGCGAAAAATGATAAGGCTAAAACAAGCACTCTTTTTGCAGAGCTTGATTTCAATGAAGTATAGAAGCAAGGGGAACATAAGGGAATACATTATGGAGATGTCTCACATTGCTTCAAAACTTAAGGGACTAAAGCTCGAGTTGTCTGATGACTTGCTCGTCCATTTGGTATTGATCTCACTTCCTGCACAATTCAGTCAATTTAAGGTCAGTTATAATTACCAGAAGGAGAAATGGTCTCAAAATGAGCTCATTTCATATTGTGTGCAAGAGGAAGAAAGGTTGAAGCAAGAAAGGACTGAAAGTGCTCACTTGGCAAGCACTTCTAAAGATAAGGGCAAGAAAAAGAGGAAGGAATATGAAGCTGCTCATAAGGGTCCAGCACAAAAGAAAAAGAAGGAAGACAAAGGAACTTGTTTCTTTTGCAAGAAAACTGGACATGTGAAGAAGGATTGTGCCAAATATCACGATTGGCGTGCAAAGAAAGGTAAAACTCTTACTTTGGTTTGTTTTGAGGATAATTTAGCTTCAGTATCTAGAAACACTTGGTGGATAGATTCTGGTGCTACTAATCATATAAGCGTTTCTATGCAGGGCTGCCTGACCTACCGAAAGCCAAGTGATGGTGAAAGATACATCTATGTGGGTGATGGCAAATCGGTGGAAGTTAATGTAATAGGCACTTTTAGGTTGTTATTAAGAACTGGTTATTATTTGGATTTGAAAGGCACTTTCGTTGTACCGTCTTTTAGATGGAATTTAATTTCTGTTTCTTCGTTGGACAAATTAGGATATTATTGTTCATTTGGAAACAATCAGTTTAGTCTTTTGTTAAATTCAAATGTTATTGGTACTGGTTCGTTATCTACATATGATAACCTATATTTGCTTGATATTATTGCATCATATAATGAAACATTGCATGTGGAATCACGTGGTATTAAACGTAAATTAAATAAAGAAAATTCAGTAAAATTATGGCACAAGCGCTTAGGTCACATATCTAAAGATAGAGTTGAACGACTTGTGTCAGATGATATTTTAAATTCCCTTGACTTTACGAATTTTGATGTATGTATTGATTGTATCAAGGGAAAACAGACCAAAACAAAGAGATTAGATGCTAAAAGAACTTCGGATGTCTTAGAATTGATACATACAAATATTTGTGGACCATTCCCTACGGCTTTCTGGAATGATCAACAATATTTTATATCATTCATAGACGATTATTTACGTTATGGGTACCTATATCTCATTCATGAAAAGTCTGAGTCGCTGGACATGTTTAAAATTTTTAAAACTGAGGTTGAAAATCAACTCAACAAAAGGATAAAGAACGTTAGATCTGATCATGGTGGTGAGTACTACGGCAGATATGATGGATCAGGTGAACAATGTCCAGGACCATTTGCCAAATACCTAGAGAAATGTGGAATCATCCCTCAATACACTATGCCAGGATCACCTAGCATGAATAGTGTAGCTGAAAGATGAAACAGAACTCTTAAGGACATGGTAAGGAGTATGATTAGTCATTCAGACTTACAAAAATCACTCTGGGGAGAGGCATTAAAGACCGCAGCTTATAAACTGAACAGAGTATCAACTAAGGCTACTACTAAAACACCTTATGAGCTTTGGACAGGCAGAAAGCCTAGCCTAAGGCATCTTCATGGATGTCCAGTTGAGGATAGGCCTTATAGGCCACATGAAAAGAAATTGGATTCCAAAACAGTAAGCAGCTACTTTATTGGCTATTCTAAGCGATCTAGGGGCTACAAATTTTATGATCCCACACTTAAGTCAATTTTTGAAACGGGAACTGCAACATTTTTTGAGGATGTTGAGTTTAGAGGGAGAAATAAGGTTAGAGACATTGTCTTTGAGGAAGAAGTTGAGGAAGGATCGGTCTCGATTCCTACTATTACTTTTGACAATATACAGGTTTCTATACCTATCATTAATCAAGAAGTATATCCAGAACCTCAACAAGACAATGTTGAAGAACTTCCCACCCAAAATGAGGTGATTATTTCAGAAATACAAACTCAACAACCTCAAGAACCAATGCCATTAAGGAAATACACGAGAGAAAGGAAAAATTCTATTCCGGATGATTTTATAGTATTTCTCCAAGAACATGAGGAAAATAATGGAATGATGGAAGATGATCCAATCAATTTCCATCAAGCCATGCAGGGTTCTAACTCTCGATAATGGATTGATGCCATCAATAAGGAGTATAAGTCTATGCAAGACAATAAAGTTTGGGACCTTGTCCAGTTACCAAAAGGTGCGAAGCCCATCGGTTGCAAATGGATTTTTAAAATCAAAAGGGATTCGAAAGGTAATGTGGAAAGATATAAGGCTCGTCTTGTGGCTAAAGGCTTTACCCAAAAGGAAGGCATCGACTTCAAAGAGACTTTCTCTCCAGTTTCAATTAAAGACTCTTTTAGGATAATTATAGCACATGTTGCACATTTTGACCTTGAGTTACATCAGATGGATGTCAAGATAATGTTTCTCAATGGCGACATTGACGAGACGATCTATACGGTGTAACCAAAAGACTCTGTGTCTGGAGACCCGAAGAATATGGTTTGCAAATTAAAGAAATTCATTTATGGGCTCAAGCAAGCTTCCCGTCAATGGTACTACAAATTTCATCAAGTAATTATCTCATTTGATTTTGAGATGAATGTTGTTGATGATTGTGTGTATTACAAGTTCAGTGGGAGTAAGCATAATTTCATGGTTTTGCATGTTCATGACATATTGCTTGCCACTAATGTATAGGCATGTTGCACGAAACCAAGAGATTTCTGTTAAGGAATTTTGAGAAGAAAGATCTTGGTGATGCCTCTTTTGTATTAGGGATTCAGATACATCAGGATTGCTCTCGAAATATTCTTGGATTGTCACAAAAGAGCTATATCGATAAAGTACTTAAGAGGTTTGGCATGCAAGACTGCAAACCAGGTGACACCTTTATCGCTAAGGGAGACAAATTTAGTCTCAAACAATGCCCGCAAAATGACCTTGAAGTTAAGGAAATGCAAAAGATTTCCTATGCATCAGCTATTGGGAGTCTAATGTATGCTCAAGTTTGTAAACGTCCAGACATAGCATTTATTGTTGGAATGCTAGGCAGATATTTAAGTAACTCTGGAATGGATCATTGGAAAGCAGTCAAAAGGGTTATGAGGTATTTAAAGAGAACAAAGGATTACATGCTCACATATAACAGATCGGATCAGTTGGAGATCATAGGGTACTCCGATTCTGATTTTGCTGGATGCCAAGACAGTAGAAGATCCACATCATGCTATATCTATCTGCTAGCTGGAGGAGCTATTTCTTGGAAGAGTTCCAAGCAGACACTCATAGCTTCTTCTACCATAGCTGCAGAATTTGTAGCATGCTATGAGGCATCTAACCAAGGAATATGGCTGTGAAACTTTGTCACTGGTCTGCGCATTTTGAACGGCATAGAAAGACTACTAAAGTTATATTGTGACAATAACTCGACAATTCTGTATTCCAACAACAACAGGAGCACATCTAAGTGAAAACATATTGACATTAAATTCCTAGTCGTGAAGGAAAGAGTACAGAGTGGACAAATTTCCATATAGCACATTGGAACGAACTCCATGATTGCGGATCCGCTTACTAAGGGATTGCCACCCAAGGTCTTTCATGAGCACACTGTTCGTATGGGTGTCAGATTTATTGAGGATATCGTGTTTTTGTGGGAGTTTGTATTCTTATTGCCTTATGTTTAATTGGACACATTTGTGTATTTGGATATTTTTCTGTATAGAAATAAAGTATTCAGTTCATTTCACTTTGTTATTATATTCAGTATTGATCTCACTTAAGCTATAAGGTTGGACCAGTTGGAAATAGATATGTTTGGATCACATAACATGTAATTTCCATGCTATGCTCCCATGATTGATCTATGTCATTTGGTTGTATGGGTGTACGTAACCATTGACGGATTTAGTCACGTTAAGTGTGACGAAAATCGCTTTGATCCTACATCAATATGAATAATGGACGAGATTGTTTGGAAATATCCTGAATTATGATAGCAAATTTTGATCTCATAAGGTTGTGAACATTTAAAATATTACATGTATGGCCCAGTGGGAGATTGTTAGAAAAATTTTATCAATTGGGGCCACACATGTATATGATTAAAGTGTACGTTGCTATCTTATAGTTTTAGTTGGACTAATGGGTATCAATTGTCATGGGATAAAAGTGTAGAGACCGGTTAGTTGTTTTAAATTGATGAGGGGCCAATTTAAAACAAACAAAAGATGATAACTACCTAGCAGTTATCTATCATGGGGTCATGGTCCCCGATTGACGTGATTTTTCATAACCTCTGCATCCTCATCAGCAGAGAGTTTTTTCAAGAATTTCAAGGAAAATCACGGATCAATTGGAAGATCATAACCCGAACAAAATCAATTACAATTATGGATCAAGGTACGCTTCCGCTTTGTTGTTCTCTTTGATTCAACGTGGAGCATTATAATTTTGGTGAAAGGATCTGTTGATTCCTTTCAAATCTAAATTTTTGAAATTCTAACAGATTCTACTGAAAGAAAGGACTATTATCAACTTCAAAGGAAGAAACTGAACAACAATTTAAATGTACTTTGATCATAGAACCAAAATTAACGATCCATTAGTGTAAACTAAAAAAGAAGCTCATTTTGAAGGAAGAAACATCTCAAAGCAAAGAAGTTGGCAACGAAAAATGAAGTACGGAATAAGGGCAACTTGAGGCAAAGGAACAGTAGAATAAGCTGGAAGATTCATTTATCAAACCCTAAGAAGAGCTTCGCTTTCTAGATCAGGTAGCGATATAAGCTCCCTTCCAAAAATCCCAACCCCCTGAACCATCCCATCCTTATACCCAGCAAAAAGGTAAAGAAAACTACATAAAAAGAAAAAGGAATAAAAGAGATAATAGAAGATGTAGCAGAACAAAACTTGATGGAAACTATAACGTCTATAACAAACCATGTCAAGTTTTTCCATCGGAGAAATACACAAAATATTACTATATCTACCACATTCTTGAAGGCCAACAGCTGCATCATTGAAGCAATTAATATGATCAAACGACCAGCTGGTTACCTAAAAAATCAGATTTCCACCTTATAAACATCGAAACGGACTCAAAAAATAATAATAATAACAAAAATAAAAAGAAAGTGTGTGTGTGTGTGTGTGTGTTCTGTCCAATATCAATTTAACTTTTTACAAATTCTAATTCCTAATGGTTTAATTTAATTGTCCTATAAAATAGGGGGAAATCTGAATCAATGTAAACTTTATTATGTAACAATATTCCGTACGTTATATTCGTGAGCTGGACATTATTTTAAAACATCTAAATTGGTTAATCTCTTATTTAAAGGAGGAATCTTTTTCTTTTAAAAAAAAAACTCACTTTTTACTTAAAAATATTCAACATTTCATGAAATTTGCTCCGAAAATAAATCAACGGGTAGAATACTTACAATTTGAGATCATTAAACTTAGTCAACAACAGAATTAGCAACAAGAATCAACAAAAAACTGACGTAGCTAATTTGTATATAAACCTGTGAAAGCACTAAATGGAGAGAAGAAAGAAGAGACATGAAGCTCTCTTCGATTGCTACCAAATCTCACTCATTTTCAATGCTTTCACAATCTCCTTCTAACCATCATATAGCTTCGCTTCCTCCTTTCCATCAATATCAGCCAGACAAAAGCCTGTAAAAGGATCCCAGCATTAGAATTCTTTGTTGGAAATAAAAAATTATGGGATGAAAGACTATAGAGAAAAATTTAGAGAATTCTCAATAATATTTGTATTCTATGGCCTGGCTCTATAAAATGTCTCAAACACAAGTCCTTTTATAGGTACAAAGGATCCTAAATATATTGTATGAACTTAATAGACTAATTAATAACTTTTCTTACATAATATGAATAATAAGATACAAAAAACCATTTGGATACATGATTTAAATAAATGCATGAATATTAAATAAACTAATTCATGTATCAAATTTAATTTTTATCATTCATGAGTCAAGTTTAATTTCCAACACCCATTCTTAAACTTGATTCCATTTTGATAACTCCAATCCAAGTACGCAATCTTGCAAAATCATCATTCTTCAATGGTTTGGTGAAAATGTCTGTTACTTGATCATTGGTCTTCACATAAGCAAGCTCAAATTCTTTGTTCTCAATGCACTTTCTAATGAAGTAAAATATTGTATCTATATGCTTGCTTCAATCATGGAACATAGGATTTTTACCCAAAGTAGTAGCTGACTTGTTATCAGCATAAATTGGTGTAGCTTCATTTTGAGACATATGAAGCATCTCCAATAATTTTCGTAGCCAAATGGCTTGACAAACACACGATGCAGCGGAAACATATTCAGTTTCACAAGTGGAAAGGGTCACAATGGGCTGCTTCTTTGAACACCAAGTGAAAGGGTTGTTACCCATGAAAAACAAAAATCCAGTGGTGCTTTTTCGATCATTAATATCACTAGCCCAATCACTATCACTATAACCATGAAGTTTGAAAGTTTGAAATTTGTGGAAGAAGAATAAGCTAAGCCATAATCAAGGGTACCTTTAATGTGGCAAAATATCCTTTTAGCAATCTCCAAGTGAGTTAGAGTTGGTGCCTCCATATAACGGCTAACAAGACCAACACCATAAAGAATATCGAGTCTTGTACAAGTCAAATATCTCGAGCTTCCAACAAGCTGCCTATAGAGAGATGCATCCACTTTCGTACTCTCGTTATATTTTGACATCTTTGTTCCACACCCAATGGGAGTACTCACTAAATTGCAATTTTGCATTTTGAATCTTTCAAGAACTTTCTTTGCATAAGCTTCTTAAAAAATAAAAATATCATCTCCATTTTGTTTTACCTCGATTCCGAGGTAGTATGACATGAGCCTAATGTCAGTCATCTCAAATTCTTGAGCCATCATTCTCTTAAATTCATTAAACATGTTTTCATTGTTGCCGGTGAAAATCAAGTCATCAACGTACAAGCACACAATCATAAAACCTCCAAATGCATCATTTTTAACGTAAAGAGCATACTCATGTGAACATTTGATGAATCCATGATCTTGAAAATATTTGTCAATCTGACTATACCATGCTCTAGGCGCTTGCTTCAAGCCATATAACGCCTTCTTCAACTTCAAAACTTTACCTTCATGTTCCTTGACAACATAACCAATGGTTGTTAAACGTACACTTCTTCTTTAAGGTATCCATTCAAGAAAGCGGATTTGACGTCCATTTGATAAATTTTTCACTTATTTTGAGCTGCCAAGGAAATGATTAATCGAACGGTTTCCAAGCGAGCAACGGGGGCAAAGACCTCTTCATAGTCAATGCCATGCTTTTGGCTATAGCCTTTGGCAACAAGTCTTGCCCTGTATTTCTCCACTTCTCTTCGAGTATTTTTCTTTACTTTGTACACTCATTTCATGCCAATTGCTTTTTGCCCTTCAGGAAGAGAGGCTAGCTCCCATGTATTGTTCTTTTTTATTTCTCGGATCTCCTCATCCATTGCATGCCTCCATTTCTTGTCTTCCATTGCCTCTTCAAAGTTCAATGTCTCGATGTCAGCGAAGAGACAAAACAAAGATGGATTATCAACAATTTCAGTTTCTTCATAAATTTCTGCAAGATTTCTGATACGATTCGATCCTTCGGAGGGACTCTCATGAGAATGAGCAGGAGCAAGAGAATGCAGTGGAGTGGCATCTTCACTTGCATTTTGGCTAGAATCTCCTTCTTGGAAAGGAAAAATCACGTATTCTTCATTTTTCGAAACATTCCAATCCCACGAACTTCCTTCATCGAATTTCGCATCTCTACTAATAACAATCTTTCCATTGCTAGGATTATAAAACTTGTAGCCTTTAGAGTTTGCATCATAACCGGTGAAAACAAACTTCTCACTTTTCTCATCAAGTTTTAATCTCTTCTCACCTGGCACATGAATATAGGCAATAATACCAAAAACACGTAAATGAAAAACACTAGGCTTCTTACCACTCCAAGCTTCTTGTGGAGTCATGTCTTGAACACTCCTTGAGGGGGAAAGATTAGACAAATACACAGCACATGCAATAGACTTGGCCCAAAACTCTTTCTCCATACTCTTGCTCTTAAGCATACTACGAACCATGTTGAGGATGGTTCTATTCTTCCTCTCCACAACACCATTTTGTTGCGGTGATCTTGGAACTGTAAGGAAAGGCCGAATTTCATTGGTATCAAAAATTGTTAAACTCATTGGAAGTGAATTCTCCACCTCGATCCGTCCTTAATGCTTTAATTGAGTTGCCACTCTCATTTTCAACAAGGGCTTTTAATTTTTTGAATGCTCCAAAAACTTCATCTTTCGTTTTCAAAAAATAAACCCAGATCTTGCGAGAAAAATCATCAATAAACAGTAAGGATAATTTGCTTTACCATGAGAAGGTGATTTAATTGGCCCGCACACATCCGCATGAACAAGTTGGAGTGTTTTTATTGCTCTTGAGGTGGATTCCTTTGGAAAGATTCTTCTAGTTTACTTGCCAATGAGGCATCCTTCACAAAGTTGATTGGGATGATTAATTTTTGGCAACCCATTCACCATTTCTTCATTCGTCAAGGTCTTCAAGCCATCAAAATTCAAATGACCAAATCTTAAGTGTTAAAGCCAAGAATTATCTTCAACACAAGCTTATAGACACCTTGGATGGTCAACATTAACATTGAGCAAAAACATTCTATTCTTCTCCATTGGCACCTTTGCAATCACTTTATGAGAAACATCTCTCAAAGTAAGGCAACGATTCTTCAAGTGAATGTCATAGCCATTCTCAAGTAATTGTCTCGGACTCAAAATATTATACTTCAAGGTAGGTACATAATAAATGTGAGAAATCAAAAGATGACTTCCACTTTTAGCACGAATAAGAACATCGCCTTTGCCTTTTATTGGAACTTTAGTTTCATCTCCAAAAACAATGTTGCCTTTTACCGACTCATTTATTGTTGAGAATAACTCCTTGTTGCCACTCATATGATTGGTGGCACCAGTGTCAAGTTACCACGATTGTTTATCCTTTTCTTCTTTGGTTGCCAACAACAACAATTCTTCATCTTTTTTTTGCTTCAACATAATTCACTCTCTCTTCATTATTGTTGGTGTCACTGCTACCTTCGGAAGCATAGTGACTATATTTATGACAAGTGTAACATTGAATATTGGACTTGTCATATCTTCTTCCGCCACCTCTCTTGAAGCCATAGTTCCAACGCCCTCATCTTCTTGAGTGATTGCTTGATCCTTCATTTTTCAAATTTTATTTTTCATCATTTCTTTCATTACCATGACCATAATTTCCTCCACAACCACGACCTCAACCATGAATTTGACCTCTTCCTTGAGATCGTCCTTGCTCTTTATGGATATATAAAAATCCAAAAATCCAAAAAATTTAGGTACAAACTTACAGGAAGTCCATCAAATTCTCTCAAAATTATTCTTCAATCTCCTCCCATTTTGTTATGGTTGGAGTTCAACAGAGAAAGAGAGACATCGAGAAGAACACAGTAGCAGAGAAACAGGAAGAAGAATGGTAGAGGAAGAGAGAAGACCACCGACAGTAGCCAATTTCAATTCAATGCTCAACCTCTCTATATTGTCTTCCAACAACCCTATATAGAGCAAAATAACAACCAAAAAGGGCTTGAGCTAGCCCACCATACAAGCCCAACTAGATAAATAAAAATAAATTCCGTGAGCCCATGACATCCCTTCCCCTTAAATTAACCTTGTCATCAAAGTTTAACATTGGGATGTCTTTTTTATATATTGTTAGCAGTTGCCTCATTCTCTTCATCACTCTCGGATTAAGCAAGTAGTGCAAGACGGCGTATGAGTCATTCGTCTCATCTTCTTGGTTTATCTTAGCTAACTTGTTCCATAAATTTATAACTTCAATCAGATACTTGGATGCATGAACATGCTTGTTGACGACTCTATGAACCGTAACATGTTTGCCCATATCTACAATATGTACCCTATCAAAATAGCAGTATATGTTTTCTATGGTAGCCTCTTGTGGATAAAGTAGAGGAAAACCTCTCCATTCTTTAGAAATCATAATTCCATTATTACTTGTATCAGCTATACCGAGCTAGGTTTGGCCATTGATGAAATATGCATCTTCTTCACTTGTTAACACATCTACTTTAGAATCCTCATCAAGCTTAGTCACACTTACAAGAGGTGAGATCGTATTTCTGTGTTTTTTAATTGAACATTCCTCCGTATATCCAACACTTCCTGAATTTGCACTATAACCATAAGATTTTTTTGTGTCTACACTTGAAATCTGATCAGTTAACTCAACGTTGTTTGAATCTTCTAACTGTCTCTCACTGGATTTATCATCTGTCTCCACAACACTAGTGCTTCTGTTACCTTCATTAGTTGAACAAGCACTCTTTACTTCCTTATCTAGTTTCTTTACAATCACTTGTCTCTCAACATCTCGATCAAGAACCTTCACCATACTAAATCCCTCTTGACTTTCTTCCTTAATCTCATTCAAACTTCTGGGCTCCATCAGTTTTACATTTTTTCCTATCCCATTTTCATGATCATCCAACAAAATTCTTGAACCATCATTATTTTGGGATTCTTCCTCAATAGTTTCTGAAAATCTCCTACAAAGCTCATCCGAAAACAAGCTCCAATCCGCCCCGGAATGGTTTACAATGAATCCATAAAACCATATGTAAGCACACCCTTCCAAGTACTTAGTCATTCATAGCCTCAGTTCATCCGAAATGTGATGGAGTTGGAAGTATTTTTTGGCTTCCCTTAGCCATTTCCTAGGTCGTCCTTCTCCCCTTAAATGTGGAAAATCCATTTTAGCCTCTCGATTTTCTTTAGAGAACCCAGAATGAATTTCTTATCTTCCAAAGATGCCCCTAATGGTTTGAGATGGTGACACATATACTTCTATTTGTTTTTCTATACAATCAGCTTTGCTCCCAGATAATTGAGCTCACATCAACACCATAGACTCCCATGTAGCCTTCATTTCTCCCATCATTTGTTCCATCCGGTCCAGGCTAGTACAAACACCCTGTAGCATCTGGTCATTTATTTTAAAGGCCACTCCCAGATCACATAGCTGCTTTGATATCACTTGTTATGGTTGGAGTTCAACAGAGAAGAGAGACACCGAGAAAAACACAGCAGCAGAAGAAACAGGAAGAAGAATGGTCGAGGAAGGGGAATGATGACCGACACAGCCAATTTCAATTCAATGCTCGACCCTTCTTCATTATCTTCCTACAACCTCATATAGAGCAAAATAACGACCAAAAAGGGCTTGGGCTAGCCCACCATACAAGCCCAACTAGATAAATAAAAATAAATTGAGTGAGCCCATGACACATTTCTTCCAACGAAATCTAGAGCAAACTTAATGAATTATAGCTAAAACAAGTTCCTTTTTATGAATAATTTAGCTTACAGTAACAAAAATTTCCAATTTGGTAGGTAAGGGCAAGGCAACATTGCTCAGTAACAGAAAAACCCAACTTCAGAAGTGTGAGTTCTTGAAACAATCTTGATATATATCCTCAAAGAATTCCAAAAGCAGTAGAATCATTATAAAATGCCCAAGAATGCGAAGGGCATCGATTGAGATGAAAGCCAATTGTGCAGTGCCTGTTAACTCCTTCCAAGCATACAAAGCCAACACCTAAAGCTGGTGGAAGCGTCGACATGACACGGCCACAATGAAGCTATCGGTGAGGACTTAACTTGAAGAAAGGAAAAAGGAAAGGAAAGGAAAGGGAAAGGAATAGAAAAGCTGAAACGGTATGGTGTTTGGGAGAAAAATGGTGTGAAAAGACAGCGCGAGTAACAAAGCATTTGATTGTGGGGTACGATGCCTTTTTATGGCTCCGTTTGATTGCAAAGATTGAATTTGAATGGAAAGAAAACTAATTCCGGGAATTAAATTACCTAGAAATTATTTTTCGGGGAATTGTAAATTATTGTGGTTGATTGGTATAATTTTTCACATGGAAAATGTTGAAATGAAAGTATTTTTTGGTATTCGTTTGACTTTATTTTACATGTAAATTGTCAATTTAAAGGATATCTTCTTTTACAATTGTTCATAGAATTTGATTCCATTGTCCAAAAAAAAAAAAATTTACATCAGTCTGGAAAATGAATTCCCACCAAAATCCTCAAAAACCAAGAAATAAGGCATGTCAATTCCAACCCAAAAAAATGTTTTCCCTAGAAAATTTAGGAAATCAAACATACAAAAGTTGGAAAATGAGGATCAAATTCCATTTTCCATGGAAAAGCACAACCACTCAAACAAGGCCTAAATGTTTAGTGAAGAAAAAGAAAAGGACAGTAAAAATGGAAAAAGAAATTGGAGGACACGCATTCATAGAAACAGGACCCATACAAACCAACTCTTTTAAACAGTGCGTTGACACCCCCTCTTTTATTTGTAGTTAGATAGGGATATGGAGAAATCTCTAATTAGTTGGGAAAGAAGAAAAAAAATCCTTCAATCAAAAAAGACAAAAAGTCATATTCAATCGAGTTTACTAAAAAACTCTTTTTCTCCGCTGAAAGAAAAGGTCAAAATTCTTTAACTTTAAAATTTATAACAAAGCAGCATAGTTATTCGATTTGATTTTGTCGATTTGACTATACCAATTTATGATATATAAATATTTGCTTCAATATAATTTTTTTGTTCAATATTTCAATACAATATCCCAAAAGAATATTATATATTATTCTTGAAATAAAACAATATAAATCAATATTTCAGAAGAATATTGTAGTAATGTTAATAGGAATATAGTATTTGTATTATTTAGTTGCTCCTGAAGTATATAGTTATTCTTAGATTTTACTTCCTCCCAAGAGCATAATTAAGTAAAATATGATATTAATTATGTTTTTATTCCTGAAGCGTAAGTTGTTATACAATTTATTATTTTAAATAATTATTATTATTGCTCCAAAAGAGTATGATATTATAATTTCAATATTTTAGAAAAATATTGGTCAACTGCTTCTGAAGAAGCAAACTCAACAAATGTTACATTCTACTTGAAAACATAATCCTAAATAGTTAATGTTTCTACTAAAAGTTTGTTGTTGCTCCTGAAATAGTACAACATTATAATTAATAGTTTAGAAGAATATTACTATCTCATGATGTACATGAATTATAATTTTTGATATCCTAGAAGAATATTGATCTACTGCTTTTGAAAAAACAATAATAAAATATAGGACTCTCTCGAAATAGCAAAAGTCTAAAAGAATGTATATCTTGTTGTGTTTTTGAAGAAACACAAATTGCATTGCTCAATATTGGGTTGTAATTTTTAAAGGGTAGTAATTGTTTGTATTTTATTAATATTCAAGAACAATATCAATTTACTGCTCTTGAATAGCATAACATTTAGTTTGTCAATATTCTTGCGAATATTATATTATTGCTTCTAAAAAAGCATAACTCTTGAAATATTAATAAGATTTAGATATATTATCTAGATATCAGTTTAGTTGATTGTGTAACTACGCGTACTATCTTCAAGACAAAAAGTATTATTTGGACTTAACATTAGCAAAAAAATAATGTTTTGATAATATGTGCATCAAATATTTTTTTTATGGCTTTAGAAGAACTTGTATTATTTTATCAAATAATACAAACAAAATTATATATTGACAATGCAGTTTCTTTTAACAAATTTAGAAAAAGAATTGCTTAATTTCTTAGATATCTGTTACAATAGATATACACTAGGACGAATTAAACATTATCACCGACACGAAATTCGTTTGCCCAAAAAATTTATACTTTGACATGACCAGTTGGACCATCACTAGATCAATGATGATGCAAAATTGAAAATTCAAATGGACATTCATTGAAAAATCTAAAAGTTCTTCAATCTAATGAATTTTAATGTGTTATTAATTCTCTTTATCATAAACTGGTCATCACGAGTTAAAACAGAGATTGAATTTCCTATATTTTTGAAAATTAATAAGGTAATAAATGTGGCCTAATCATTCTTCATGTCTACCTTCTAGATATTATTTGTATCTAGTAGATTTGATACATATATTAGATGATTGCATAGTGTTCACATTCTGAAATTTGCGAAATTATTGCTCAAATTTTAAATTTTGAGCATAATTTTCAGATTATACAATCAAGACGGTGACCTTAAATTTCAATCTTTTAAAAAGTGTCAGTTAGGATATCGATAAATGATTTAATACTATTGCTTGTTAAACTTTTCTAATTAATTTAATTGAGAACAAAGTACTTCCCATTTCTGTTTAGGAATTCTATTACACATTATGCCAATATCATATTTTTTTCCCTGTTGTAATTAGTGTATGTTTAGAACTTAATTTTTCATCAAATTATTTTAATAATACAGTATATATAAAATTAGTCCACTAAACGCACTCGGACTGAAAATAAAGAATGCTAATAATAAATGCGTAGTTTGAACCTTTATTTCAAACGGGTGATATTTTATAATGCAGTTTATTGATTATCAATTTGATTAAACAATTTTTTCGGCATTACTATGAGGAATTAAGAAACTAAAAATAATGCAGAAATGGATCATTATTTAAATCCTCGCAAAAGATAATTCTAAACAGAAGTTCGAATGATAATTTGTTTAGATGTACTTATTGACCAAAGAGATCAATTACATCTCACACACCAGATTTAATGAATTAATGTCCTAGGAGGACAATTTGTTAGCAATATATTTGATATATCTTTGGAACGTCTAAAGCGTAAAATATTCAATTCTAATACAAAAAATTTCCAAACAAAAAATGGAGCAATTAACAAAGATGATCCCATTTAGGAGGCATACTTTTGGAAAATGTTTGGAAATAACAAATTTTGAAAACCCAGAAGAGATTCAAATGCCTGATATATTGAAAATTGAGATATTTCAATATGTTATGTCATTATAAAAAAGAATATAATAGAAAAAGAAAGAGTTGTCAACAACATTTTTGCATATGATGTATTTCATCATATTATGAATAGCGATGAATCAAAATAAATTCGTTGAAACATATCAATCAAAGTAATGATTGGCCAAACAAAATGATGCAGTCATACTGAAATTGAATTTACTCGAGAAACCTAGGTTTCGGAATCTATAGTCCAAAAATGTAAAAGCATATACTTATGCGAAAAAAAATAAGAAAAATGAAGTCATAATATGTAATGCACGACTCCCAATATATTGAATTAGCAAAAATCATAGTGAATGAAATCACGAATGTATATTATGCTATGTTGACGATGCATGAAATTTGAAATACGTGATAATCAACTCATTTGGTATGACTATTAATGTTATCCTTGAAAAATTTAATATACCTAAAGCATAATTCAAGTGATATTATCATGAAGGAAAGTAAATATGAGTTGTACTATTTTTCCCTTAACCAAGGTTTTATCCCATTGGACTTTCCTGACAAGATTTTTAACGAGACAACTTTTATAGTGCACTTAGAAAAATATTGTACTCTTTTTCCTTCATTAGGATTTTTCCACAAATTTTTTCTTAAAAAGGTTTTAACGATACATATTCTTTGTATAATAACCTAAAAGATATTTATCCTCAAAATAATACTATGATATATATGAGACTCCCGAAGAGATCGACAAGAGTTATTTTTCTAATCATCATGTTACTGCAATATTAAAAAATTGACAAATATCTTATATGAATATGATGTTATTTGAAGACTAAATAAGACAACATGAGATACACTTCATCAAAAATTGCAATGTTGAAGGCATTACAAGACATAGATGAATTGACACAAGAATTAAAATAGGAGAAGTAGCTGTACTCTTTTTCTTTCGATCAAGTTTTGTCCCACTAAATTTTCTTGACAATATTTTTTAGAAGTGTATTTTTCACACTCGTTTAATATCTAAATAGGTTAAATATTTATTAAATGGGCGAATTTATATTCACAATTATGTAATTATTACTTTTGTAAGTAAAAATCATCGAATGTGAGAGAACAAGGCAAAAGGGAATGAAAAGGGACTAAAAGCATACAAAATTTGTGAAGTTCGGGACCAAAGTGCACAAGTACCAAAAGTTGAGGACTTTAGGCTACAATTTATGGAGGGAAAATTGATATAAAAGTCAAAATCTGAAGATGAAATTCTATAAGATCAGAGTTGAGGAACTTAGTGTGCAGTTATCTTAGGAACTAAACTGCAAATGACCCAAAAACCATATTTTCTCAGCTGAATGACAGAAACTCGAACCTAGGAACCAAATATAATTAAAAATAGGCCTAGGGACTATTTTCTCACTTTCTAAAAATCACTGTTCCGATGCCTAGGCGCCATATATAATTAAAAATAGAACTTGGGGACTATTTTCTCACTTTCTAAAAATCCAAGTATTTTGGTGCAAAATTTGCTAAGATTTTATTATAAAAAAGGGATTGGGGTTTCAGCTAGGAGTTTTTTTCCTTGCTTTTATTTTCCTTTCCTTTCCTTTTCTCTTTCTTTTTCTCTTCTTCTTTTTAATTTTTCTTGATATTTTGGAGCAAATCAAGAGCACAGGGAGGAGCAATCAAAATATTTAGCAAAACTTCAGGAATATCACAGCAAGGAATTTTCTCCTTAAAAAATCCAACAAAAAGAGGTTTTGCTATAATCTTGTATTTTTTTTTTCATTATTTTGTCAAACTTACAATGTAATGTATGAAATACTCTCTTTTTTATCACCTGTATAAAATGGGCTAGTTGTCTATGTTGGGATTTATGGTTCAAGTTTAATCTAGCTTTAATTAATTTCAATGTTTGCTATTTAACATTAAAATGCTTGTTTTCTTGTGTTTCTAATGTTGTATTTATTGTATTTTCATTTATGCGGCCAATAAATGCTTGTATTTAGTGATTTGTACATCGTTCGAGAGAAAATTATGCATTTTAGACTAAATAGTAGAATCCCTAAGTTTGTATAGGGGATAGAGATATATCCATAACCCTAGGTGACCCATTAAGCTATTTTCACGAATATGTAATGTGTTTGCTTGGTTTTAATCGACATAAAAATATGGTAGATTAAACCAATCAATTAGGGTTAATTTTACTTGAGAGAGGTAATTGACTAAAATTAGAAAATCGGGTCTAACAACGTAAGTGAGTAATTTTTTAATTAGCTTTTAGAGAAATTAATTAAGTGACGGTCAAGCGAAACCATGAATCCTAACCACGTATTCCTCTGAAATTTCCAAATTTTTTATATTTTCTTATTTTCTAGATTTTTAGTTATTTTCCAAGACCAAATATCTTACTGTGTGTTTGTTTCTTTTTATTGTTAGCAACAAATTAATTGGAGCTCTTAACGAAAGTAAACATTCATCGAGGCATCGACAATTCGGACTCAAAAAGTCCACTTTATTATTTAAATGCAACCCATGTACTTGCAGCATGCACTTTTAGTGAATAAGTTTTTGGCGCCATTGCCAAAGAATGCTTTTACTTTGATTACCATTTTAGTTAATTTTAGTTTTAACAATTTCTTTTTATTTCTTTTTATATATTTTGGGTGACCCTCATATTGTTAATTCATCTTGTGTTTGTATTCTCTCTCTGTACATTTCAGATATTTGCAGGATTCTGACTTAAGTAAAGTAATAAAGTTTTTGCAATGACAAATCTCTATAAGGACAGTCAAGATATGCTTAGAGGATATTCAAGTTGTAAAAATTCTTACGCGGTGCATTGTAATGAAAAGTGCTTGTTTTCGTACACTAGTTTATACACGCCGAAACTTCTGAGGTTTAGAAAATATTTAAGATGTCGAAAACAAGTCATTGACAAAAATGATGAATGGTACATGCTCGCAGGAGATTTGGCACCTTACAATTGAGACAATTACATGAAGCTTGTGGGAAATGGGCTCTCCTATTGAATGAGACAGTCCTTTAAAATATTTCAAAAAACTTGTATTGTTAGATGAAAGCGATATGCTTATGGGAGATTATATGTATTGGGAAGAATTTCAACAATGGGAATACAATCCCTTGAAAGAGTCAATGGGACCGACTTCTCACTGCCTGTAGATTTAAACTGTGGATCAATCATTCATTCGAAGAAATATCAACAGTTTGTAAGTGAATGATAATTTAATCACAAAGAAACTAATCGAGGATGTAGGAATGAATGAAGTTGAAATCAACATACATTCGTCCGACTTCATTCATTGCATAGAGTTTGATTTTGTAATTAAATCCGATGAGGAGATAGAAATCTACGTTGTTGAGTTTGTATTGAATAGAATGGGAAAGTCCTACTACATTGAAAAGGACAATGTCGAGGTTTGGAGATCAAATGAAAAGTAGAGCAAAGCCAAAAGCAGAAAAAATGGGCAAGGCGTACAAGGCCTTTTTTAGATGCCCATGATTCAATGAACAAAGTCGAGCTAAAGGTTATAAAAAAAAAAGATGTTGGGAAGCAACCCAACTTTTAACTTTTAATCTTTTTATTTACTTTTGTGCATTTTCTTATTTTTATTTGATTGGCTATCATTTTTGTAGGTCAATTTCAAAGCCCCACATTTTCATGGTTGCTCACAAGTTTGGGGGTAAATTGGTGTACAAGAAGGTCACTTGTCCAAGTTCATCAAAAGCTTCACAAGTCCAACTTAAGCATTGGTACCTCTTCACAAATATACAACCGAGGAAGTTTCGTAATCCCTCTTCTCTTTTATCTTGTTCTTTACACATTGAGGACAATTTGTAAATTAAGTTTGGGGTGATGTGCTTATTTTGTTGTGATTGTGTTGACATGTTAGATAGCCTTGTTAGCTTAGGATGGTTTGATTTTGGAAATTGTTGTTGATTCATGAGCTATGACCAAATATGCTATTTGTGCCTAATTTTTTTATTTTTTATTTTTGCTACTTATTCATTTTAGAATTTTGGATTACTTTGAGTGCAACAATCATGATTAATTGTTATCTAGATGTGAAAAAATTTTAATTGTTGGAGAGATTTTTGAATTGGTTGAACTAGGTTGTGAGATGTTTGAAAATCTATACCAATCTATATCTATTTCTCTTTCACTTAATCATATTGTGAGATAAGTTTAGTGGTGATTGAGCTGGTGAAAGATATTATCCAGAAGTGTGTTGATTCCATGCATGTTGAAAATATTTGTGTGGAGTGTCTTTTGCCCAGTAAAATTTAGGTAATGACAATATGCTAGAGATCTAAGTCTCATTTTTGTTGTACTAAAAAAAATGTTATTGTATTTGTTGAATCATAGGCCTCACTTCATAGCCTTTTTAACTCGAGTTATTAAGTCCGTAGGGGAATCTCAAAATCCGGTACCCTTTGGCCTAAACGACTGGGGAGTTTATCAACATAAAACTCGATACAAGGGTCAAGAAGATAGCTTTAGGGAGTGGCGTAAAACATGGGATTTGGAATAAACAATAGTTGTTGTGCAATTTTATTTGATATTTGATTTTAGACAACTATTGAGTTTGAATTACTTAGTATAAGCTTGAATGTGGAAGCACTCATTAGTGGAAAATCATCACATGACTAGATGTTGAGATTATTGATTAGACCCAACCAAACTAAAGCGAAAAAAACAAAAATAAAAAAAGAAGAAAAATGAGCAATTGGAGAGCAACTTATAGACTTACACCTTGGGAAAAAAAAAGAACTATATCTATTTGAAGAGTGTGAATCTCACAAGTGGGAAATAAAATATTTAACCACAAAGGGTCGGGTTGGAGCCAATTTAAAAAAAATTATATCGACAACTTTTTCCTAATTTAGATGATAACTGGAAGTGACTATACCCACACACACCAATCGAATATTGGATGAGCTTAAATTATTTTTTCCTAGCATTATTTGGCACATACTTGTGAATTGATTATACAATTTTACACTCATTGATATTTTTGGCAAGCTATATAATATGTTGATCTTTATCACATTTTTCATGATTGTAATAATTGATAATCTTGCTCGGGATGAGCAAAAGTTTAAGTTTTTAGTATTTGATAAGTATATTTTTGTACACTCGTTGGATACCTAAATAAGCTTAAATATTGATTAAATGAGCGAATTGCTATTCACAATTATGCAATTATTGTTTTTGTAGGTAAAAATCACCGAAGGTAAGAGAACAAGGCAAAAGGGAATGAAAAGGGACTAAAAGCGTACAAAATTTGTGAAGTTGGGGACCAAAGTGCACAAGTACCAAAAGTTGAGGACTTTGGACTGCAATTTATGGTGGACAAATTGATATAAAAGTCAAAATCTAAGGACCAAATTGTACAAGATCAAAGTTGAGGGACTTGGCATGCAATTATCTTAGGGACTAAGCTACAAATGATACAAAACCATATTTTCTAGGCTGATTGACAGAAACTCAGCGCCTCAGCACCGAGATATAACTAAAAATAGGACTTGGGGACTGTTTTCTCACTTTCTAAAAATCCAATGACTTGGGTGCCAATTATGCTAGGGTTTTATCATGAAAACAGGATTGAGGCTTCTACTAGGAGTTTTTTCCATGTTTTCATTTTCCTTTCGTTTTCTTTCATCCTCATTTTTCTCTTCTTCTTCTTTTAATTTTTCCTGGTATTTTAGAGCAAATCAAGAGTGCAAGAAGGAGCAATCAAATGATTTGGCTGGGAAAATCACAAGCAAGAAATTTTCATCTTAAAAAATCCAACAAAAATGGGGGATTGCTGTAATATTGTATTTTCTCTATTATTTTGTCAAACTTGTAATGTATTATATGAAATATTCTTCTTTTTATCACTTGTATAGAATGGGCTAGTTATCTATGTTGGGATTTATGGTTCAAGTTTAATCTAGCTTTAATTAATTTCAATGTTTGCTATTTGACATTAAAATGCTTATTTTCTAGTGTTTCTACTATTATATTTATTTCATTTTTATTTATGTTGCCAATGAATGATTATGTTTAGTAATTTGTATATCGTTGGAGAAAAGATTGTGCATTTTAAACCAAATAGTAGAATTCCTAAGTTCGTATAGTGGATAGAGATATACATCTAATCCTAGGTGACACATTGGGTTATTTTCACTAATATTTAATACGATTGTTTGGTTTTAATGAATATAGAGATATAGTAGATTAAACCAATTAATTATAGTTAATTTTGTTCGAGAGAGGCAATTAACTAAAATTAAAAAATCGGGTCTAAAATCGTAAATGAGTAATTTGTTAATTGGTTTTTAGAGAAATTAACTAGGTGATGGTTAAGCGAAACCATGCCAATCACATATTCTTATAAAGTTTCAAGATTTTTATATTTTATTATTTTCTACATTTTTAATTATTTTCCAAAATCAAATATCTTATTGTGTTTTTGTTTCTTTTTATTGTTAGCATTAATTAATTAGAGTTGTGTAATCGAAAGTAAACATTGCTTGAGAGATCGACAATTCGGATTCAAAAAGTTCACTTTATTACTCGAACGCGATCCGTGCACTTGTAGTATGATATGAATCAAGGCACGTCCACAACCGAAGCGAGTCAAACGATGAGTTACGGAAAGAATCCATTGATAGTCGAAGGCGGACCGATGACGCGATCAAGGACGAAGCGAGTGAAAGAAGCGATGGCATTGCTTGTCAAGCAAACGATCGATGAAACAATGTTCGGGAGGTCAAATGGAACAAGTTTCATGTTGGGGTCGAAGGCCGAAGGAATTTGGATCAACGACATAAAAGCGGACGAAGGCGGCACGGAGTTAGTCTATGCGACCACAGGCTCAACGGCCTATGCGGCCGCATAGAAGGCCACCGAAACTACATGTGGCTGGTTGGAGTGATCTATGCGACCGCATAGAAATGATCTATGCAGCCGCATAGATCAAAAAGTGGGAAAAAATTCGTTTTTTTTTTTAATTTTTGCCGAATCTTCTAATGTTGGTAGAACTCTTGTGAAATCAAAATATTACCATATGTTGATTAATTTAGACTTTTTTATGCCATAGTATAAATAGGAAACTCTTTTCATTATGTAAAAAAAACTTTGGCTAAAATTAATACAGAGAGAGAAATTTTCTTTCAATCGATTGTTCTTCATTGGACAAACTTAGAACTTATCAAGAATCGATTTCTTGTGGCATTCTTGACGTCGGATTGTGGGTTTCATTGATTGTAATCAAGGGGTTTCAGATTCGTCGCTAATCTGAGGTTTCGTGGTTCGATTATTGGGGTTCAAGATCCAAAACCGGATTAGTATTGGCGTTCTCGAGTTCCGCATCAATCTAGTTGTGGATTTCGTAGTTTCCATTGCTACGGGGTTCGCATCAATTGGTAACTGATGTGAACCCCGTATCAATGGAAACTACGAAACCCACAATTAGATTGATGCGGAACCCGAGAACGTCAATACTAATCCGGTTTTGGATCTTGAACCCCAATAATCGAACCACGAAACCTCAGATTAGCGAAGAATCTGAAACCCCTTGATTACAATCAATGAAACCCACAATCCGACGTCAAGAACGCCATAAGAAATCGATTCTTGATAAGTTCTAAGTTTGTCCAATGAAGAACAATCGATTGAAAGAAAATTTCTCTCTCTGTATTAATTTCAGCCAAAGTTTTTTTTACATAATGAAAAGAGTTTCCTATTTATACTATGGCATAAAAAACGTCCAAATTAATCAAAATATGGTAATATTTTGATTTCACAGGAGTTCTACCAACATTAGAAGATTCGGCAAAAATTAAAAAAAAACGAATTTTTTCCCACTTTTTGATCTATGCGGCCGCATAGATCATTTCTATGCGGTCGCATAGATCACTCCAGCCAGCCACATGTAGTTTCGGTGGCCTTCTATGCGGCCGCATAGGCCGTTGAGCCTGCAGTCGCATAGACCAACTCCGTGCCGCCTTCGTCCGCTTTTATCTCGTTGATCCAAGTTCCTTCGGCCTTCGACCCCAACATGAAACTTGTTCCATTTGACCTCCCGAACATTGTTTCATCGATCGTTTGCTTGACAAGCAATCCCATCGCTTCTTTCACTCGTTTCGTCCTTGATCGCGTCATCGGTCCGCCCTCGACTATCAATGGATCCTTTCCGTAACTCGTCGCTTGACTCGCTTCGGTTGTGGACGTGCCTTGATTCATATCATAGTATGTAATTTTAGTAAACAAATTTTTGGCGTCGTTATAGGCGGAATGCTTTTACTTTGATTATCACTTTATTTAATTTTAGTTTTTACAATTTCTTTTTATTTATATTTAATTATTTTTATTTTTGTATATTTTGGTTAACCCTCATATTGTTAATTCATCTTGTGTTTGTATTTTTTCTCTGTACCTTTCAGATATTTACAGGATTCTGACTTTGGTAACAAAATTTTTGCAATGACAAATCTCTATATGAATGGTCAAGATAGGCTTGGAGGATATCCAAGTTGTGAAAATCTCTATCCAAGTTTTAAAAAAGCAGCATTTTATTATTTCAAATTATTTAAACTCTTTTTTATTCGTTGACATTTTTATCCTATCGAATTTTTGTCAAACAAGATTTCAATGAGATAGTTATTATGTAAATAGTCATTCAACGGGAAGTGTTATAGATAGCAAGTTTATTAGTAAGTGAGAATTATACCCCTATAAGCCTATAAATTATTACTATTGTATTTCTAATCATTCTCTATAAATATGGAGTTTTGGTTCTTAGTAAAACACATAACTTTATCGACTTCTCTCTTTTTTCTCCCTAGTTTACGACAGTTTCTGAAAATTTATGTTTAATTTTCATAAGGATTGTGTAGCGGGTTTTCAACATTTTGCATTCACATATTAATTGAAGAAATTTTAATATTATTTAATCAATTTTAGTAGATAATCTCGCTATTATGACAGTCGATGATCAATGGTCACCCTAGCTCACGATAATTCCTGGATCCGCCACTAGCTTCTTCAATTTATCGGAGAATATCTAATTTGGAAATCTTCTTTTAATTTCTTTTTGTTTTTGTTTTATATGGTTATATGAACAACTTAATTGAAATTAGAATTATATATGTTAATTATATATATTTTCTCGATTGAAGAATGCCATTGTATAAACTGTGTGGTAAATAGACATCTTCAATAGAAGAAAAATTAGCATGAGTTTAAGTAAGACGTGGCGTGTACGTAAGGATAAAAAAGATGATTAACGATTATCACTTCAAAAAATATTTTTCATTTGTTTTATAAATATAAAAAATGGTAAAGAAACAAATTTAGGCAACTTAATTTGACTTAGAGTTCTTTGTAGATTGAATAAAAAGGAAAATAAATTAAAGGAACTGAAAACAATTAGTACTTAATAGGACCTCCAAACAATGCACAAATATAAAGGATTCAGAAGCAAAATCAAAGTGTAGAAAGTATTAAAAAATGCTAGGAAAAATACAAAAAGAAATTACAAATGCTGCTAAAATCATAAAAAGATGGAAAGAAACGTGACGATAAACATAGTAACAATAAACAAGAGAAAATTTGGTTGTTGATGCAATAGCATTATTAGAAGGAATTGAGGAATGTTTTGCACACAGTTTCCTTAAAACATATTCGTCCCTAATGTGATATAAAAAGATAGATGATGTCTGTTTCCTAAGATATAACGATTGAAAATACTTAACTGACACCTCATCGCTGTTTTAGGCGAACTAAAAATGCTCACACTTCTATAATTGAACTAAAAAAAAAACCTTTTAAAAGAGAGGCTCTAACATTACTATTCATTTATGCCACATAGGTTTTCACAGTGAGAATTCAATTTATCTGATTTTGCTACAGTATATTCTCCTATAAGCTAACGAGACACGTTTTCTTCTCTCCACCACATAGTCTATCTTGTCTATTGCTTTTCTACTGTCTCAAGTTCTACTTCTTCTATGACTTTTCTACTTTCCCTTCTTGGCGAGGAAACAAAACTCCAGATCCTTCCAATATTCCCAGATCTTGAAACTTGAAGGTACGAAAATTTGTAAAATAGTCCCGTGAAGCAGCATCGCGAGTTCTGTTAGGTAAGCTGTTGGTTTATTTTGGTGTTGGAATCTTATGTTTTTGGTTTTTTAAGTTCATATGTATGATTTTTCAAGATTTTAACCTCCCATTTTATGTCGTTTTTACTTCAACTTGATATCATTTGGCCTCTCGATACCTATAAATCCTCTTTCTTTGACTTTAGGTAATTTATGAGCCATTTTTAATAAGACTTTAGGTAATCTAAAGAAATAAGACTTTCATTTTTTTATTGAAGCTCGACTTTAGGTAATTTATGAGCCATTTTTAATTTCATACAGTGCAGTTTTATCTTTGTATAGGAAGATATGATAGAATGTTTTGATTTCTGTTGGATGTGCTACTCAAGTGCCAATACCACTTATCACGTTCATCTTAGGGTTCACATTCTATTTCATGGGGCATTATAGGATTGTGCTGTCAAACCTCCTAGATTTGGGATAATAGGAGAACAAATTTAGAGGATCTTGCAATTCTTATTAATGAAGTAGTAAGATGAGCTCCTATAATTTAAATTGCTAATATTACTTTTTTTAGCAGCAACTCATCATGATTTATGCATGTTATAAGTAAAGATTATGGATTCAGTCTTGATGAAGTTCAATTTAATATGCTTTTTTCATCTAAAGAAGTCTATATTATTACTACAATTGTCGGTGTGTGTGTTATTGTTGCCCAAAACATTTTTGAAGACATTTTAAAAATGCTAATATTATTATTGTTTTGATTTGAATTTTATATTTCATTATTTTCCAAATGTACAAGTATGTGAATGAGTGCAAAGGTATGAAGATGCCAACACTAGACAGCATATGTCGCTTAGTTTTTAATCTGGTTCATAGAAAATGCTTCGAAAAAATGCTGTTGAAGATAAACAAATCAGTGAAATTATGATGGACATGAGGTAATGATATTGTCTTATTATGCCTAATGTTCCATTACAAATGTCTATTTTTCAGTTTTCTTTTAAAGTTGATTCTACTATAATTATGCTGATACAATTAATTGTTTTATTAGGGACAACATGAAGTAGGATTCTTGTATTTGTTAATCTCATTTTGTTTCATAATCTCTTACGTATTTGAGGTCCTACAATTTTGAATTGCATGGCCAAAACTGATCTCCTCGTGCCATGCCACTTGGAAGATACAAGCATAGTTCTACAACTTGGATTCCTTCATCTTTACCTGACTTGATATGAATCTCTACTTTTCTTCTCACTCTGTCAAAATATCCTATAAATAGCATTTCTCTTATCTTTGGACTTAGAATTTAAAATGTGATATCGTTGCTATTAACTTTTTTCTATTTCTCACTTCATTTAATTTAATTTAATTCATATTTGTTATAGGTATGGATAATTTGATTTTTATATTTATGAGGTCGAATCCATGGACATATAAGGTGTGATGCTAAAATTTGGAAAGATTTAGGTATTTATATTAATGGGTTCAAAATCTACTAAATTCTATTCAAGTTCTTCTAATTAATGTAATTTTTTGAAGTCTACAAATTATTAGGACACCTAGATTTTAATGAAATCCCTTAAAATTTGAGTTGAGAATACCTGACTTTGCACCAACTTTAAAAATTACTTAAAATATGTGTTGGAGACATGTAGATTTGTACGAACTTTAAAAATTGTTAAAATTTGAATTAAGGGCTCCATGCAACACTTAGTGCCATGCCTTGGTTTTTCATAAATTGATAGATGACCATGGTAGAGAGAAGTTCAGTCTAAGCTCAGGGGTTAGGATGGAAGTGTCTGAGAAATTTATTATGTTGGTTGCTTTCAATTGGAATTTTGGATGTTCCAAGAGAGAGAATGGAGTATCATACTCTTTCAATTAAAAAGATATTTGGTCAGAGCTCCTTGAGGCATAAATTCATAGATGAAAATCTTTTGTTAATTTCAATAGAATATCTGAAGAAGGATACTAAATACGTCTGATGAACTTTAAGAACTTAAATTGATACAACCAAATTTCCAAACTCTATAACATTAAATACCATGTGCCATCATTTTTTCTTCTTATTTTTCTAATGTTAATTTACTTTATGTTCAAACATGTTTGTGGTTATGTTTGCTGTCCTCCTTTAACGTCAAAAAGAACTATTGGATTTCGAGAAAAGAACAATACATTTCCTAGCATGCCATGGTATTGACCTTTGCATCGTGTTTTACTATTATTTTTTTGTATGAAGTGTTAGAGGACACTAGGTGGCCTATTTTTTTTATCCTTTGTGGATCTTAAGGAGCATTTATTTTTCAATAAAAATAAAAAATAAGCAAGATAATATTTCGGATACGCTTGGCACTAACTTCTATGTTCTGATGATGTAGGACATGTGTGTAATCTTTTAGTAAAGGCACTTCTTTTTGCGTGATTCAGGTATAATTTCTTTAAACAATATTCATTTCAAAACTGACTTTTTTTAGTCTTTCATAGAGATATGATAAATATCTTTGTATATTTTTACTTTAAAACTTTTAGTTGCTTTACGTATATTTCCATTTTTGAACATGTATTTTTTTTCCTTCATTACTTTTAATTGCTACCCTGATTTTTGTGCATTTCCAATGTTCAACTTACGAATTTATTAAGTTCGTGATTATTGATGAATTACGTACATTATGATATTAGAAATAGATTGCATATGTAGATTGATTGAAGTAGGAGCAAAAATACTAAAATTAGAGATAAAAAATATGTTTCTTTTTGGAAGTTTTTCTTTTCTTACTCTTCAGTAGTTGTATAGCAAAAACATTTAGAAAATAACAATAGTATTTATGTTTAAAAAAAATTGTCATTTTACAAAAATCATATGAAAATGGTAATCTTTTTCTTTCTTTTTTTATTTTTTTTTATTTTTTAAATTTTTTTGGTTTCTTCCACATTTAAATCGTACAAGACTTATTTAAATTTTATTTAATCAATACTTGAGGTAGCAATGTATATGTTTATTACTATTGCATTGAAGTATACAATTTTTGTGTTTAAACTTCAGCTTTACGCATGTTTTTAATGTTGTGAAAGTTTGGATGACTTATGTCTGTAGAATTTTTCTTATTGTGGCAAATTGAGTAGTATTGTTTTTTTGGTTATTTCATTCCTAAAATGTAAATTTTTGCTTCCATTAAATTAGAGGTGAAAATCTTTTCATGATGTTAAATCATATGCTTTGTTCGTTCGCCAACAACAAAATCAAAGACAGACAGATAGGAGGAATTGAATTCAAACTCCACGCATTGATCGTCATAAAAGGATAAATGATTCTACATTAACTAGAAATAATAATTCAAGTGCTTTCCATGCTCGTACGTTCACAGTCCATTTTGATTTCCAGGCTTTTACTTCAAACCAAGAATTGACTAATCTTGTTCACTCTAAATTATGAGGAAGTTTTAACCTATTAAACATACCAACTAATGTATATGTATTACCGACATGCAACTATTGTGAACATTGTGAAGCACGAAAATTTTATAGAAAAACGAAAGTCAAACTTTATATGCCTGATTCATCAACTAAATTGTATGATTTATTCACTTCTAAAGAACTTGAATGCATGAAATTTTTATAAAAAATCACGTTGATAAAATAAACATTTTGCGTTCACTTCGTTTGGTATAAAGTACAATAAAGAACTTTTTAAAGCATGTAGAAATATTTATACATTCAGAGTTTAGCAATAAGTATATCATTATGTAAATAAACTTATGCCAAAAAATAATAAACTTTCTTATATGTAGTTATATTTTTACGATATAGATAATGAAGTTGAAAATCGCATAAAAATTTTAGAAAATTTTGTTGAATATACTTTGATAATTTTAATTGAAATCTTGAAAGCAAATCCATATAGTAGATTTTTTAGGTCTTTAAGTGATAGGAACAATTTGGATGACCATCGAATACTAATAAGATGCGATACAGGACTTGATCAAAGAGTCTTCCATACTCCTTCAACATCTTAAATAGCTACTGTATGGGTTGAGGATGATGACAATGCAAATATTCGTTTTCGTGATATTACTATATATGGTCATTTTGGTGACTCACACAAGGTTTTATTATTATGGTTGTTATGATCCTTTGCAATACACTTTACTTTTTCCATTTGGAGAATCGGGTTGCCGTGAAGGTATTTAGAGATGCCAAAAGACATATTTAGAAACTCAAAATTTGCCTGATCGTTTCACTTTTCCTAGCACAGCAAATTTTGCAACTAAAATAATTGAAAAAGAGGCTAAAGGTTTGCTAATATATTTTTTTGTACATTTTCTAACTCATATAAAGTAAATGTTCTAGATAGATGCAACATGCATTTTATGTATTCTCATGTAGTGTTTAATGCAATGAAGAAACAATCTAAGATTTTTTACCGTGAGTACTATTCCTACAAGTTACAAATTAGGCCTTCTGGTAAGTCTGTGTTGCTTCACGCTGGTAGACTTTTTCAACAATATGTTGTAGATATGTATGTTAAGATTGAAACTACTAGATTAGACTATTTTTGTAGCAACCAAAAACAAATTTGTACTGAAATTAATCAAGATATTATAGATAGCATTTGAAATGGGGAAACAAGAGAATCAAGAATTGGAAAGAAGATTGTTCTACCTCAGACTTTCACATGTGGACCTAGAAATATGCTCAAAAGATATTTAGATGCAATGACTATTGTGTAACGCTACGGAAAACCAGATATATTTCTAACTATAACATGCAATCCAAATTGGCCAAAAGTTACTCACGAACTGAAACACGGTGATGAGATACAAAATCAACTTGATTTAATTGTATGTATATTTAGAGCAAAATTGGAAGAGTTAAAAAATGATTTGTACAAAGAAAATATTTTTGGCCATGTCATTGCTCATATGTACATGATTAAATTTCAAAAAAGAGGGCTCCTTCATACACATTTATTATTGATTTTCAATTTTGCCCATCAAATCTGTTGTACCGAACAAATTGATTGGATAGTATCATATGAAAATTGCTTATAATAATAAATACTTGCATCTTCATTCTGTAATTGCAAAACACAATATGCATGGTCATTGTGGAAACCTTAATCCAAAAAATATATGTATATTGACAAATAGTAGTTGCAAAAATAAATATCCTAAGGATTATTGTAACAGTACTATATTTGGTGATAACTCATATCTATTGTATGGGCGTCGTGATAATGGTATTTCTATTAAAGTGAGAGGTCAAATGTTAGAAAATCGGTGAGTTGCGCTATATAATCCTTATTTAAGTACAAAATTTAACTGTCATATTAACATTGAAGTGTGTTCTTCTATTAAAGCAATGAAGTATTTGTACAAATATGTATAAAAAGGACATGATCGTATTAATTTTCATAGACAAAAATGAAACAGACAAGAAAATTGATGAAATTTCTACTTATCAATCAGCTAGATGGATATCTCTTCCTGAAGCAGTGTGGAGAATTTTTTTCTTTTAATTTGTCAGAAATTTATCATACTGTTTATGCTTTCCAACTTCATATTAAAGATTATCAGCAAATAACTTACAACAATAAAGATGATTTATCTATTATTGTTGAAAATGAGTATACGAAAATAGCAATGTTGACTGATTTTTTTTGGATGAATGAAGTAAATGAATTTGCTCGAACACTATTTTATGGAGATTTTCCTACACATTTTGTGTGGAATGTAAATGGAAAAATTTGGACTCCTGGAAAACAACACATTGTTATAGGATGAATTGTAACAATCAATCCATCTAAAGGAGAATGATATTTCCTCCGTGTTCTTCTTAAATATATTAGAGGCCCAATGTCATTTGACAGTTTAAAAACTTTAAATAGTATAATTGTTAATACGTACCAAGAGGCAGCACTTTTATATGGTTTGTTAAAAGGGGACAACTATTGTGAAGAATGTCTATCCGAAGCTATTATATACAAAATGCATTGTTCTTTAAGATGCCTTTTTGCTATATTTCTTACACTTTGCAACCCTAATTATCTAAAGCTATTGTGGGACAAACTTAAAGCCTATATGACAGATGATTATGTATATCAAAATATTTTTGTTGAAGATGCTGAAGTACAAGCTTTGGAAGACATCAATTCTATATTAGAATCATTGGATAAAAACATAAATTATTATGGAATAGTTTCATTCTTTGTAAATATAGATGAGGCTCAAAGATTGACATGAATGATTGCAGAGGTAACAATCAATTTCAATATTGAACGAGGCTTTGAGAGCATAGGAAAATTAAATAAAGAACAACGATTTGCATATGATAAAATTATGGAAAAAAATAAAAGATGAATCAAGTGGTACTTTTTTCATTGATGGTCCAAGGGAAGCAGGCAAGACTTTTTTATACAAAGCACTCATGACCGGTGTAAGAAGATAAAATTTCATTGCTTAGGCAACAGCATCCTTTGGAGTAGTTGTATCTCTGTTTCCTAGAGGTCGCATGACTCATTTGAGATTTAAAATTCCTTTGAAAATAGTTGGTGAAGTAAATTGCTCTGTTAGCAAGCATCAGCTTTAGGAACATTGTTGAAAATGTCTAAGTTAATAATTTAGGATGAAGCACTTATAGTAAATCGTTGTGCTATTGAAATTGTAGACAGAATGCCTAAAGATATTATTGATTTTAACTTGCCTTTTGGTGTGAAAGTAGTTGTTTTTGGAGGAGATTTTCGACAAGTTCTACCAGTGGTACCGAGAGGAAGAAAAGAAGATATAATGAAAACTAGCTTGGTTTTTTATACCTATGGCCTTCCTATTTACGTTTACCATTGGTTAAGAATATGAGAGCAAAGTTCGATCCACATTTTGCAATTACTTACTTAGAATTGGAGATGGAACAAAGAAAAAACATACTTGTAATTGCATTATGCTTTCGAATAGTATAATTCTACCATTTGAAGATGAAATCACATCTCTAAAAAATTTGATACATCATATTTTTCCAAATATACAAGTATATGCTGACAATTTACAAGAGATGGTAAATAGAGTTATTTTTACATCTTCAAATGAATGTGTTGACTATATTAATAGAATTTTACTTGAACAAATTCCTTGTGAAAATTTCATATACTATAGTTCTGATGAAGTAATTGACAAATTACAACAAAGCTTGCAGGAAGATTTCTTGAATACTTTGACACCAAATGGTATTTCATCACATGAACTGAAACTAAAGGCGAACTGTCCTATAATGTTATTGCAGAATATCAATTCGTCCGAAGGGTTAAGAAATGAAACACACCTTACATGTCAAAAATTTGAGAAAAATGTAATTCTTGTTAAAATTACTACCGATGAATATTGTGAGAAATATGTTTTCTTACCAAGGATCCCTTTTATACCTTTTCAAGGTGATCGAAACTCAATTCCATTTAAGAGAACTCAATTTCCAATTAGACTGTATTTTGCAATGACAATAAATAATGCACTAGGTCAAACACTTGATTTTGTTAGTCTATATCTTCCAAAACCAATTTTTTGCCATGGTTAGCTATATGTAGCCTTATTAAGTGCAAAAATAAGCACATCTCTAAAAGTTCTATTGAAACCATCAAGTATAGACAATTCACATAACACATGTACTAAAAATGTTGTATACAAGGAAATTCATTCGTTCATACATTCATATACTTAGAATGTTTTTTAGGTAATTTTTTTATCTTTGAGAAATTATTATAATTTGCTATCATACAATAGTTTCCTCAATTTTAGTTGCACGCAAAAATATTACATTACTATTTTTTGATTCTTTACATTTCCTATAAAAAAAAAAATTCACAGGTTCCGTGAACGGGATTCAAAAATTCGTTTTAGTTCTTTGTTATGTGTGTGCAATAAAATCACTAATGACTGCTTCAAAGAGTACTCGATTTGTAGAAGGTATTATTCTTATTTATTAGCGTTAATTTTAGAGTTGCCAAATAGGTCACCAATTACTTTAGTAGAATACGGACATAGAATGTAATTTTCTATTTTTAGTTCAGATTTGCCTTTAGAGTTTTAGGCTTTAATGAATATGAATTGAATTGCAGTAACACTTTTAAAAGACAAAAATTGAAGTGTATCTTGACAAGGAATAACTCAATCTTTTAAATTACGAATTTATGACCAAGAAAATATCCATATTTGCTCAAACCATATCATGAATAACATTAATATGTCATCTATCGCATTTCCCTTTCATAGAAATATCCCTTAATGAGCTCGTTCCTTTTTTTGCCTATTTCTTTATAAATGTGTGTTGTCCTAACCTCTGTCAAATAAATGATAATCATTTTAAATTGTTCATAAACATTTGGCCTAAGAATTGTGAGCAAGTGTATTGCTACATTTTGGCGCTATGTTAAGCAAACTAACCCGTGCTAGGAAGCCACCAGCGTTCACATTTGATTATTCAATTGGCATGGGTCGAAGGCAAGAGGGTCATTGCAAGAAATGTACAAACGATGCTATACCCAGAAGTGCATCCAAGCAAGTGGCAAGCACAACGATCTCGACGACGTGGGCAAGGACACTTATCATCATATCTTCTTCAGAATGCTTAATAATTGGTCAGTTGGAGACTATTTTAACAATAATGCAATTCAGTGGGCTTGGGGGCTTCTAAATAAGGCAAGTCCCTCTCACTTCTGTTGTACGTTTGTATACGAACATGCATACAAAACTGATTCATTTTTTTTATTTTCAACTTTATCATTTCTTTCAGGTGTATAAATTACCTCAAGATAGAATTTATGCCACTTATTTTGACGGCGACGAGAAACTTGGCCTTACTGGAGGAAATACACAAAAATGGCCCTTCCACTGTAGCAAAAATTGACATTGGCCTTTGACCCATTAAATAAATTAAAAAAAACAAACTAAGTTAAAAAAAAACATCACAGTAAAAGCCCATTTTACCCTTCAGACTGTTTGAATTATCTCTCACCGACCGACCACCGGAGTTACACCAACGTCGCAATCAACGACCATCATCTACAGTGAAAATAAAAGAACCGGTTAGTTTTCTGATCTTTTCTCTAGTTCGAATGGTTTTCATAGTATAGCACTTTCCTTAGTAATTTTGGTTTAAATTAGATCCATGGGCATGAGTAGTTAGATTGTGGGCATGCTGGAGTGTGAAAAATGTGAATTTTTGCCATTTTTTGGAGCTCAGTGGCCGGGAATGGCGGTTTCCTGCCGTTCCTGGCCGTCGGCTCGTTTACAGTCGGATACACCGACTGTCAACAGTCTGGGCCGACTGTTAACTGTCAACCCAGACTGTTAACAGTCGGCCCAAACTGTTAACAGTCGAGCAGTCTGGGTCGGTTCACCGACCCAGAGTAAATATTTAATTTTAAATTTTTTTATAATTTATGTAATTAATGAAATTTTTTATTCGATTAAATAGTAATTATTTTATTTATTTTTTTTTTATCATTGTCAATATAATATAATAATTGAATTATTGTAAAATTAACAATGTTGATTATTTTTTTTATGAAATTATCTTTAATTTATTTTTTCAAATTTTTTTTATGAAATTATCTTTAATTTTTTATTTCAAATTTATTTAATTTTTATATTTGTCTTTTATATAATTTAATAATTGAAATATTGTAAAATTAATAATGTTGATTCTATTTTTTTCATGAAATTATCTTTAATTTATTTTTTTAAATTTATTTAAATAATATGAATAGTCTAAATTTTAAAAAAAGGTAAAGTAATTATTTATTTAATTTTTATATTTGTCTTTTATATAATTTAATAATTGAAATATTGTAAAATTAACAATTTTGTGTTGTTCCTTTTTTTTTATGAAATAATCTTTAATTTATTTTTTCAAATTTATTTAAATAATATAAATAGTCTTTATATTTTTCAAAAAGGTAAAGTAATTATTTATTTAATTTTTATATTTGTCTTTTATATAATTTAATAATTGAAATATTCTAAAATTAACAATTTTGTGTTGTTCCTTTTTTTTTTATGAAATAATCTTTAATTTATTTTTTCAAATTTATTTAAATAATATAAATAGTCTTTACATTTTTTGAAAATGTAAAGTAATTATTTATTTAATTTTTATATTTCTTTTATATAATTTAATAATTGAAATATTCTAAAATTAACAATTTTGTGTTGTTCCTTTTTTTTCTTTTATGAAATAATCTTTAATTTATTTTTTCAAATTTATTTAAATAATATAAATAGTTTTTACATTTTTTGAAAATGTATTTAATTTGAAATTTTTTGTTTGTAAATATATTTTCCAAATAATAATTATTTTATTTAATTATTTCATTTTTATAATTTCATTTTTTATATAATTTAATAATTGAATACATAATATTGTTCGAAATTAACAATTTGTTTTGTTCCTTTTATTGTTCTTTTATGAAAATCTTTGATTTTTTTCAATTTATTTAAATAATATTTATATTCTTTAATTTTTTTGACAATACATTTAATTTGATTTGTTGTTTTTTGTAAATATATTTTTCAAATGTAGTATTTGTGATTGTATGGTAGTTAGAGTTCGGTTCTCTTGATTTTGTGAGATTATGCTTTCTTTTGTTATCTCTTGCTCAATGCTATAACATTTAAATTTTTGCAGGATGGAGTATCATTTAGATGGAGAGTTGAGACGGATGTCGGAGAAAGCTACTTGGAACAGTAGCTTTGAGAGTTTTACTGTTGTGTTGGAGCTGCTCGATGATCAGCACGGAGATATTCTACGACAGTCCTTCTTGTGGTCACTGTACTAGTTGTGAGAGGTACAGTACTCAGGACAGATCATTGATGCACTTCTATGTCGGCTTCTGAGGCCAGTCGACGGTGATTCCCTCCAGTTCGACCTCGGGGGCAAGGTCATCAGTTTCTCGATGTTTGAGTTTAGATTGATCACTGGACTGAGGATTACGGGCGACGATGCAGCCATGGAGAGAAGCAATAGGCTGTACGAGACGTACTTCCAGGGACATGGGTTGGTGCTTCTACTCGACTTGATGGTCGCGATCAGGGGGTGCGACCATATGCTAGATAGATTGAAGCTTGGGCTGGTCTACATCCTCGAGAGTGTGATGAGGTGTCATCACAAGAAGACTGCCATCGACATTTTTCATTTGCAAGTTGTTGACGACATCGATGAATTCAACAACTATTCGTGGGGCCGAAGATGCTACGAAGACACCGTACATGTGTTCACCAGATCGCACTCGAGGCTCAAGGGGTCGATGCGTAAATACAATACATATGGATTGCCGTTAGCGGTGCAGGTAAATGTTTAATATAATCAAAGTTAAAGTTTTAGTGTATTACATTGATGCTTAATAAGTGTATGTGTTATAGATTTGGGTGTATGAGACAGTTCTTGTACTGGGGGCCCGCTTTGCGCAGCGAGGGGAGACACGCTGCCCTCGGATGCATCATTGGAGATCATCGCGAGCGAAGGGATGTCCCGCTAGGAAGCAGTTATCGGCCCTCCTCGACGATCCTCAAGTAAGTATTATGCATTTGTGATTTATATTATACGTAGTTTAAAATTTTGTTTACATGATCGTTAAATAGTTGAAATGTCAATATGTCAGCTTGAAGTCATACCTGAGTTGACGCCATCGATGGAAGAGGAGGCTCGAGGTCTTGTGCGGGATTTAGACGTTCCGCACACCCCAAACAAGGAGATGCCTGATCCGAGCTTGGATCGAGATTGGATATGTGAATGAAATATAATTTATTGAATATGATCGACGTATAAATTTATTGAATAATTTTTCATTTTATTTATGTAGGAGGGCGGTCCAGCTGATCGACGATCACCTTCGCCGGGGCCATCGCCGCCACCATTGGCATCATCTCTGCCGAGAGTATCGTCCCCATCATTGGCATCACCTCCGTTGAGGGCATCACCTCCGCCGGGGCCATCACCGCCGCCATTGGCATCACCTCCGTCCAGACACCTCCCCCGTGTGTCTCCGGGGCACAGTGATGATTTGTATGCCCGTTTGACTGGATTTATAGCGGAGGAGGTCGGCGCGCTACGACGAGATTTGACGGAGAGGGTCGATGATCTGGGACGAGAGTTGACAGGGAGGGTCGATGATCTGGCAGGGAGGGTTGACTATATGACAGGGAGGGTCGACGATATGGGACGAGAGTTGACAGGGAGGGTTGACGATCTATCCCATGATGTTGGAATACTACAGTCTTCCGTTGTCGACCTTCAGGATACAGTAGCAGCGCTTAGAGGAGATTTAGCCGGTAGACGATGGGGGGACAGAGGGGATGGCGGAGATCATGATCGAGAGGGTGGCAGAGATGGTGATGGAGAGGGGGGTCACCCACATTTTTGGCGTGATGAGACATTGGAGTCCTTGTGGTTGTCTATGGAGAGGGTGGCCCCAATGGGAATGGGAGAGGGGACTGCGGAGGGGGTGGCCCCGACAGAAGGGGCGGAGGAGGTGACGACGGAGGGGGTGGCCCCGACGGGAGGGGCGGAGGTGGTGGCGACGGAGGGGGAGGCCCCGATGGAGGAGGCGGAGGAGGTGGCCCCGGAGGTCGAGAGGACGCCCGGCGTGATTGAGGGTAAGAGACATGCTGTTGACGAGACGGAGCAGGTGGTCAGCAAGAGATTGAGAGTGTCGTCACAGTATGTTATTTTCCCCTTCACGGCTGAGGCCAAGAGGAGGACGTTCATCGATGGGACGTACCCGAACTTATTTAGAGAGGTGGACAATGCCAAGTGGAAAGCGTTCGAGACAGAGTGGAGGAGAATTATCCCCGGGTAAGTATTGTATGATTTTAATAAAGCACTATACGCTAACTCGTCTACGCTTATTTTAACATTTCCCTCTTTTTTACAGAGTTAGCCGCACGATAGGACAAAGAACGGTCTCGGACCCTTACAAGTGGTTCCACGATATCACCACTGCGGGAGCTTGGCTCGCTGACGATGTAAGTGAACTATTCATTTCGTGTTTTTTATGTATATGTGGCCTTGTGTTTATTAAATGAATAACTCAAACTTTTTTGGTGTTTCCTGCTGTAGCACATCGACCTGGCCATGGACTTATTGCGAGATCGAGCTCAAAGACATCTAAAATCATTTGATGTCCATGGTCGAGTCATATTAAACACCGATTTTCTAGGTGCCGTTACCATAGAGTATCAGTCGCTCGCACATATGGGTAACGAGTACACGGTGCCAGAATATATGTTCGAGTGGGTGATAGGACTGTCACCGAGTGTCGGGGGAAAATCATGGGAGGGTTGTACACATATGTACATTCCAGCGTGCATCAATAAACACTATGTTACGCTAGAGATCGTTTTTGCTGACTTGACTATATATGTGTACGACCCAGATCATTCATGTTTGACACAAGGCGAGTTGGAGCAAAACCTAGAGTCCGTGGCTGTAATTGTTCCTATGATGGCCAGACGAGCGGGGATAAATGTACAAGACAGATTGCGGATCGTTCGGAACACGACGACAGCGCGACAGTCCGTAAGGTAAGTGTTTGAACGTTGTTGTTTTCATCTTTCAGATTTAGTTTTTATTTACACAGTACTAAACTGATTCATTCTTGTACAATTGCAGCGGTGACTGCGGCATATTTGCCATTAAGTACGTTGAATTTTTAAGTATAAGACATAAAGTTGATGAAATCAACCAGTCATGGATGCAGAACTGGAGAAAGAAGCTAGCATGTGATTTGTTCGAATTTAATGCTGACCCATAAATTTCATTTATATATATATGTAACATTTCAATTGTAAATTTAATTATTTTTGTAATTATGAAATAATTGTAAATTTGTGTTCAATGTATATAACATTTCAATTGTAAATTTAATTATTTTTGTAATTATGAAATAATTGTAAATTTGTGTTCAATGTATATAACATTCAAATTGGAAATTTAATTATTTTGGTAATTCTGAAATAATTGTAAATTTGTGTTCAATGTATATAACATTCAAATTGAAAATTTAATTATTTTTTGTTATTTTACCCGTATGCCGAGTATGGAACTATTTTTTTCATAAGAATTATTATAAATACCATTTATAGAGAATAAATATTGAATATGGAAGATTTATAAATAACAAATATTGAACAGTGTAAAGTAAAAGGAAATATTATTCATTTCACGTACCTGTCTAGTCGTCATTTAGGGAAATTTGACTGGTACAAAATTGCCGAGTATGCCCTACGGCTCTGCACCGGCCACACCTATGTAGTCGAGGAAACTCTCCGGTAGATGGTATTCTAGATGTACTTGGACGTCGAGGACCACGCGGTTCAACTGCTGATGGTAACAAATTATGAAATGGGAGAATGTGATCGGGAACTTCCCACTCGGCTTCATTCGGTAGAGGAAATATAGTCTCGGCATATGCTGTTCTCCAAGACTCAGTTGTATAATACAAAAACCACAATGTTCTCGCAGCAAAGCCTCGATACATGGCCACCGCAACTATATGCTCACATGGAAAACTCTCAAACTGAAATCTCGTACAAGTGCATGAGTTATCAGTCAAGTCCACCATATATGCCGTATTACGTGCACATTGCACGGAGAAGCGAAACTCATCTAGTGCTTCCACATTCAACTTCCTCGCAACCTCTGCCGCCTTAAACAGTTTTTCCTCTTGAGCTGGGGCCAACACGCTAATGCAACTCTGTGATGCTGGACGTCGGTCATGAAACCACTGTTGTAGCTTGTTACGAATGTTCTCAATCATTGCCAGAATTGGTAACTCTCGATCCCTCTTAAACAATGCATTGAGAGACTCCGTGTTATTCGACGTCATCATGTTGTATCGACGTCCTGGAAAGTATGATCGCACCCAATGTTCGATCCCCATCTTCGTCAGATACTCCAACGCCGGTAATGATTTACTTCCTATCTCGAGCATGAACTTATTACACTCTTCAGCACTGTAAGCTTCGGCTGCTCTCCTGAACAATGAAACGATGCCTATGCCCCGATACCTAGTCTTCAAATTACCTTGTATATGGTACATGCAAAACCCGTGATGTGCCTCGGGAAAAACTTCAACGATATCGTTTATTATAGACTGTCCTCGATCGGTTACAAAGGCAAGGTCTTCGACTTCCCCGATCACTTCCCTCAGTTTAGAAAAGAACCAACGCATGGACAGATCATTCTCGCTGTCGACTATGCCAAATGCAATAGGGTAAATTTGGATGTTGGCATCTTGACATGTAGCAATAATTAATTTGCCTTGATATTTAGCTTTCAGAGTCATACCATCAACTAGAATTACGGGTCGCATTGCATTTCGAAAACCCCGAATACATTGTCCGAGAGCCATGAAGAAATACTTAAAACAATTATCACCTCCCGTCTCAATAAAAAATGCCGTGTCAGGATTAGTTGTCCCCATGTTATGGCAATACCTAGCCAATTTAGCATAGCTCTCTTCAGCCGATCCCATTAAATCCTCTAACGCACATTCTTTGGCCTTCCACGCTTTCTGATAGCTCATGACCACTCCGTACTCTCGACGGACGTCGTTAATGATGTCCGAAGGTCTGTAGATCGTCCGTGGATCCTGATACTTGTGCATTATCTGTCGACCAATAAACCATGCTCGATCTTGCCTGTGATCGTTTCGAAGAATTCCCACTTCACAAGTATGTTCCCGTAAATACTTGCGAATTACGAAGCACTCATTCGTATCCATCTTAGTTACTCTCAAGCGCCAATTGCAACTGTCTTCGACGCAAGCAACTGTCAACAACGACTTGTTTGATTTCTTTACCTTGAACTCAAAGTTATATTTTAATGTCAGCCGGTGCATAGCTTCCTGCAAATCTTTCTTGGTTTCAAACAGTTGCTCGACGTGCAAGTCCTCATCATCGGAGCCACACGGGAAGAATTGGAGGACGGTTCACTTGTTCCAACCTGTGAGCTCCCACCAGGCTCGTGTCTATGTCGGGATAAAGCAATCAAATTCTCATTTGTAAACTCGTTTATGTTCTCATTGTCTTCAACTGTTGACGGAATTCTGCGCATAACAGCGACATCACGATCAGAAGCAACTGTCTCAGGAATACCCACATCATCCGCAGGAACTATCTCCACTGTCTCCCAAAAACCTCGATCATTGTTATCCACCCTATCTGAATCTTCGCGTTCACCTTCGATAACATCCTTCGTAATTAAAGTCACACCAAGAACAGTCGGAGTCCGATGCATTTTATTCAATTCTAATAGATAATTCAATTCAGCATCATTAGTAACGAATACCGGTGGCATCGGAATGGATGAATCCCCATAACCGTTGAATAGATATCTCAATTGCATATCGTATTGAGATTGATCGACATTCAGCTTCTTTTGCAAATCGTGGTACATTTCTAAGTATGGTGTACTCTCTGTTACGGGAATTGCAATACAATCACGTATGTCACTCGTCCATCTCCATTCCCACCGATTATTTTCATTCAATTCGAAATCACCGAAATAACACACGGGGATTATCATATCTGCATGAGGAAATGATTTTAATCAACTTCAAATATTAATTATAAGAAAGAAAAAGGCATTAAAAATCAGCTGCAGCCAATTGGCTATTTAACAGCCGAACAGCCGACTGTTGGCTGTTTTACAGTCGACTTTTTAACAGCCGGCTGTTGGCTGTTTAACAGCCAACTTTCCGACTGTTTCCGACTGTTTGTTAAGCTTTACCCAGTTTGGCGTATGAGAATACCATTCTAAAAATGAAATTAAGCATGCGTAATTTAAACGTAAGTTATACATCTATTTAATTTTTTTTTTTGATAGGTTCTGTTAAAAAAAATCTATGTCGACATAAAATTTCTCTATTTAAACGTATACTAATTTACTTAAAATGAAATTAAACATGCGTAAATGTACTTACCGATTTGAAGTAATTGATGTGAAAAAAATTTCCAGTTTCAACGTTTCAAAGTTCTTCTAGATTTTGAGATTCAAGCAGATGAAAAGATGAGAGTTTTTTCTGTGTTGGAAGCTCGTTTTGAAGTTTTTATAAGTGGGGAAATTTTGGTTTTCAATTATTAACTTAAAGAGTAGTATAGTCCTTTCAACAATATATTGTTTTGTAATTGTACAAAACATTTAAGGGCATCTTTGTCTTTTACCATACAAGAGGCCAATGTCATAATATTCATGATTTTGGAAGTCAAAGTGAAATTTTGCTCCTTTGATTGGGTCAAACTTAAAAGTACTCCGCCTTACTGTCAATTCTGAAGCAAGGTATAATTTGCTCAAATTCATCCCTCCTGCCTGTGTTTTGCCTTTTGGTTGTAAAGTACGTTCATTTTATGTTTTTATCACTTATTAAAATAAACCTGATAGTATTTCAACTGGATTTGGTGGTTGGGTCCAGTGTCTGGGGCCCTTACATTTAATAGTTACTTTTCCTTTTAATAAGAAAATAATTATTAATGGAAAGGCATGTTTTTATCAAGAAATCTTTGAAAGTGTTTATTTTAAGTCCTTTCATAACTTCAAATAAGACAATTTTTGCGAGATGGGAAATACTGGGCTTGTGGACCTTACACAGAAATTCATTTCGATGAAATTGGTGATCGTGAGGCTGCTTTGCTCGTAAAAAATGACGATCCTACATGCATTGAGATATGGAATCTTGCGTTTATTCAGGTTGTTTCGTGTCTTCTCTGATCTGGTATGAGTAACTGTCAAATTTAACACTATTGACCTTTTTCTATAGGATGGTACAAAGAAGGTTGTAATATCAGCTCCATTGGCGTACATGAGAAAACTCACAAGCCAAGCATGACATTTGTTTCCAATACTAACTGTACCACCCTTGCTCCTTTTGCCAAGGTTGAATTTCATTCTCTAATTTCAAGAACCACAATTCTTGTCAAATAGACAAAAATCTTTTAAGATTATCTTTTTCTTATAGGTGCATGCTCCTCTTCAAGGGATTCTTTTAAATGATTTAATCTTTTTTTTCTTTTTAAATCTAGTGTAGAAAGATTACTATATTCTTTACACCTGTTTTCCATTATTTTTCTTTACAGGTGGTTCCCAAAAAGTTTGGTATCTTAGACGGTTTGATGATGACTGTCCATGCAAAAGCTGTTATGTGTTGTCTGTACACAGCTATACACAGTACACTTCCAAAATAGTTTACATTTTCCCCTTTGCTTGTGATTGTTCTTATGCTTATCCCTTAGAATCTTCTTGCTGATAAATGTTCTCCAGCCACACAAAAGACAATTGATGATCCATAGGTGAAGGGCACTGGAGGGGTGGTGTGGGATTGACCAAAACATCGTTGCGAGTTCTATTGGTACAAAAAAGGTATACAACAGTCTCCATTTGAATGTAATATCTGATGATAGTTGTTAATTGAAGTTAAAGGCTGCTGGAAAATTACTTCCTGAACTCAACAGCAAACTCACTAGAACGGCTTTTCATGTCCCAACCCCTAACATCTCTATTGTAACCTAACTTGTGATCCAAATGTCACACTCTACATCCCCCGGTACAAACCACCATGTACCCTTAGGCATCTATACTCAACCTCACCAAAAGACACACAACACACTTCTAATGCATCCTAACCCACTATGCATGCAAGCAATTACACCAAGTAATCCTAATGTTTCAAATTCATGCAAATGCACATATCAAACACATTGAAATGTAGCAGATAATCATGCAACGAAATTTAGACAATCACACACATGTAGAAAGGATCACACACAGATGCATATGTAGTGACTAGGTTTATACTCAATAAACCTCACTGAGGTCATAACTCGACCCCTCAACCAAATTCGTCTCGCCTCTCATCTTTCCCTTCAGCTTATCTTTCTTCTTGGGACAGTCCCTAATAAAGTGTCCAGACTTACCACAACTGTAATACCTTTTACCACTAGACTTGTCTCCTCCCTTACCCTTCTTCTTACTACCCTCATCACTCGAGTCACTACTCGAATCACTACCGTCTTGAGTTCAACCCAAATTCATTTGCTTAAACTTCATCCTACTCCTCATCATATGTAACTCGCCACTCCTCTTATCCTCTTTTTCAGCCTTAATCTCCATTTCCTTACTCCTAAGTGAGTCTATGACAATCTCGGGTGTTAAGGTATCCCTACCATACTTAATTGCATTCTTAACTTCCCTATATGAATCAGGCATGGAATTAAGCAGGATAATAGCCTTATACATTTCAGATACCTCTTCATCACAGTTAACGATGTCTTGAACTAATTTGTTAAAGACATCCAGATTATCATCAAGATCCTTTGAAGGATCCATTTTAAAGCTAAAAAATCGTTCAAGCAAGTACAATTTATTAGGAGTTGACTTAAGCAAATATAAGTCCTCCAACTTTTCCCAAAGTTGTTTTGTAGAATCCAGTTTTCCTACTTTTCTCAAAACAGTATCAGATAGGTGTAAAATAATTGAAGTGTAAGCAAGTTCATCATACTCTTCTTTTTGTACTTCTGTTAAATTTGTAAGAAATTTGCCATCTATGGCCTTTGAAACTTTTTGTTGGACCAAAATACCCTTCATCTTTTGTTGCCAAATTGAAAAATCCCCTTTCCCATTAAAAATTCCAACTTCAAAGCGTGAAGACATTTTTAAAAAAAACTAGAACAACCAAAAGCACAGATAAGTCACACAAAGTTATCCTACGGCCGCAATATACACCGTTCTAGATTCCCAGGGTTTCGTAAGATTCACGATCTTAGATCAAGGGAATGTTCGAACGGGTCAAGTCCAGGTGTTCTAACAGGAAAATCAATGCAACACGAAGGTATGTAAACAAAAGTTCGAATTCCTCGCAACAAGCCTCACACAATGACTATATGATAGGTAAAGCACATAATCAACTACCAACTTGCAATCAAAACTCAACACTTCAAAAACAGAGCAAATAATTCCTAAATTTTCTAGCACAAGCAATGGTTGCCAAGCAATGACAACCCCCAATCCTAACGATCACCCCACACGATGATCTGCTAATGCTGAAATTTTAAACTAAGTTAAGCCAATATACCAGAGCGGACTATCTGAGTCCGTAAATTATGAGAGTTGCGAATTTGTCACTTTAGGACCACCACTATTCGTCCTAAAGTCTCTGGAAACTGCAGCAACCAAAAAATCACGATCGAGTCTCGAACGCCCGAAGAACAACGCTATCCAGATTCTTCTGTGTACCCTGAAACAGAAAACTTTCAGCACAAAAAATGTCAGAAATAATATAAGGAACAAACTGTCTGAAGAGACCGTCGCCAGAAAACTTCACACGCGCCCGCACGTGCCCAATCAGTCCCTGCGCATGGCCTCCACGCACCTCCGCCACGCGCCGCCGCCATTCACATGCGCCTGACCATCTTGATCACCACCGCCTGCACGTTACACCAGTGGTCTCTGTTTCCCCAAACTCGTTCTGGATCGGTCAGAAAACACCAAAACAGAGACTGATTTTTAACAGTTTTCCGGACAGTTTTTCGATCTGATTTCTACCACGTTTCTGCCGATTTTTTTGGACGATTTCTGGTAGATTTCACGAGCCAAAACCTTCACCTTGAAGCTCTGATACCAATTTGTTGCGAAAGCTCTCTCAAAAGATCTTCAAATGGTGGTTTTCCAGGCTCAGTCTAACGTACCTTTCTCTACCAACAACCAGTCCAAACGGCTCCAAACTACAACCAATTGATTCACTTTGGTTGCTATACATTCTTATCCACGTAGGATAAAAAGGGATGATGATTTATCGCCACAAAGGCTAAGAGAAGACACCACAAAGGTATACTATGAAAGAACCACCAATTGCACACGTTATACAAGCGTTCTGGACACTTCTGGACACCTTTTTCTCACACAAAAGGGGGGCAGTCGGGATTCACTAGTTTCTTCTCTCAAAATCACACAATCATCATATCAAAGAGGCTAGGGTTATATTCATATATATACTCTAGGGTTAGGCTTTAAGTTGGGCCATTAAAGGGGTAAACGGGTCAAGATTCAAGCCATCCATAAGGAATACAATTGGGCCGGGTGTAGCTCATGGACTTGGTTGTTGGACTTATTTCATTCATCGGCCTATGCCTATGAAATAATATTAACCCACGTTAACATCATAGCCCGGGATTTATTGGGTATCAAAAACCTAACAAATCTCCACATTGATGCCCAATAAATCTACAAGCAATCAAAACACACAGTTAACACTTGCATAATCAAGGTAGCCGATAAAATTGGATCACAGACCTTACCTCGTGTTTCCAACTTGAAACACATACCATACCTGCTCCATGTACTCACTGGGGCTAAGGTCAAAAACACCCAAGTATAAGCAAATATTTAACAGTAAACAATCAAGAGCAAATACACATGCAATGACGATATACTATAGGATAACACACACAGATCTTTTCAGAAACATGTTCACATAGAACCATAGATTAACACCAAGTCAATCAAACGACGGTCAACCACATATGCAACACATGCATAAATGACCCTAAGAAAAGATCTCACCACACTTATCCTATCCCATTCCGTGTTGCTCACACCTCGAGAACACATATCTTCTCTCATCGTCCACCACGCTCACTAGACAGATCACTCAACTCATGTCTAACTGGTGAGTCACAATATATCCTAAGTCCACGGGATAATCCTCTATCTCCACATCACTTCTCCCAACCTACGTGGATAATGGGTCTCCACCTAACAGAAGTGATAGAAGTGTCTCTCTCACACTCCACCTGATCAGGGTCTCTTTCCAGATAAAAGATCCTAGACATTTGATCACAAATTTATTTTGCCTGAAGTGTTCAGCTAAACAAACCCCTCAAGCCTTCTTTTTCTTAAGGTCAGCTCATGACTTGCTCTTTGTTTCTTCATATCCGTGATTTCGTTAATTTAGAGAGAAAGTTTTTAGTATAACCGTGTATTATGTCAGATAAATATTATTCACTTGAAATTTACAGTAAATACTGAGGCTTTTTGATAGCCAAAAAGAGAGAGGACTTGAGCAATGCCCCCAAATCTTTCCTTCTGACATTGTTAACAAGTTTTGAGGTATTAATATTCAACTCCAAAAAACCAACAGTGTGTTTTTATGTGTGTGAATTAACCTATTCCCGTTCATAGACACTAAGAAATTTAGACTACCCCATAATTTGGCTAATCTCTAAAGCTAAGCATGCACGATTATGGTTGTTGCAGTTGCAGTCATAGCTAGAATGCATTTATCTTCTTTTCACTTGATTATGGTGGGGCTAGACAATTTGGTCAGGCATCCTAGCTTTCTTAACTGAAATCTCGGAAGAAATGCGCCGATTTTCATTAAAATAGGTACGTTAATGCTTATGAGAAGACCACTTTGTTTGTCCTCAGCTTGAAAATCTTTGCTTCACTTAATTTTGAACAGTAGAAATCCGGAATTGATTTGGGTTTACTTCATTTTATACATTCCTTTTTGCTGAGGGTTTGATTCTTTGTATTTACTAATTATTGTAAATGTCAATTTTTTTATTATTATTAATTGATCTTATTTATTTATTTATTTTTGTTAGCGGTCGTTTTTGTACTGGTTGTAGTCGAGATGAATAGGGGAGGAAATGGAAGGGAAGGAGGACGGGCTGGCATGAAGTTTCTGAGTATTCCTTCTAAATGTGCACAGGATCAACAAGAGAACTTGGTAAAAGACAAACTGATTCTCAAAAGAATGTGGAACAATTTTGTTTTCGCGGGTTGTCGCTAACAATTAAAAAGGGATCAGACGATTGTGAAAGGAACAAACCTCTTGAGACAAAGTCCCAAAAATGGTTGTTTTATTGGCGATGACTTTACAATTGGAATTTAAACAAAATGCCTCCAAGGGGCGCAAGTACACGAGTACTGAAAAGAAACATTTTAAGTCTAAACTAAGGAATTGAAATTACATTTCTCTGTTTGAGAGTGTTTGATTCGAGATCTTTTGCTCTATGTCTTTTCTTCCTTTTATATTCCCTTGATGCTCTCTTTGTGATCAACCGCTCAAAAATTGCTTAATTGCTTTATAACTGCTTATTTTCTTCATGGTGGCTAACTTATCGTGGAACTGTCATCTCTAAATGCTGTCACTACTCTTTGTCGTTCAACCGTTTTCAACTGAACTTCTTGAATCGTGGAACGTGATAAGATTACCCAATAACTGTTTCGATAACTGTACTTTTGGATAACCATAATACCTTATGTTTACTAAGATCCTGGGCGATTCGAAGGTTTGGGCGAGAACGGGGTTATAACTTTGAGCGACTGCAAGGCACTTCATTCGCTCAGATCTTGCGCGTCTTGCAAGTTTGGGCAATGGTGTTACCACGTTCGTGGGCTTCCACTGCATTCATTAATAACCCTATTTGGGCCTTTATCCTGAATTGCCCAGTTGGGCTTCATTCTTTGGGCTATTCGATTTGGGCTGCACTTTTAGTGTGTCAACAATTACCCCCCAATATGGCAGAATTAATACCAATTATTCATTTTTACCATATTCACTTTGTGTTTCCCAGCAACATTTGAAATTCTCAAGAATTTCAATCATTATTTTCTTCCATAGCCCGAAAAGGTGCGACGTTGCAAACCCTTATAATCCCCAAATACACGCCATTTTATCGCCTCTATAAATGCACTTATATTCCACACTTGTCATTTTCACTTTTATTCTCTTCTTCAAAATCAATTTGCTGTCATTGTTTGGCATTTTGACAATCGATCCAAAACCTTCGTCTTCCATGGAAATGGATCATTTGATCCGCCCATTTTGCCATCTTTTTTGATGTCACCTTTGGTATGGGAGATATAGGAAATATTTTTTGGCCAGCAAAGTTCTTCTCATCGTCTCCATGTTCCTTACAAGGAGTTCGATGATGGAAGATAATTTTGAGGACGCCTGCAAGCCACCTTGCTTGCTGAGAGTGCTTCTCAGCCTCCTTGCCCGTCATTGCAACGATGCATTTAGGAAGGCGATGTGAGGGTGCTTCTTCTTCCTTTCTACTTGCTGAGAGTGCTTCTCGGCCTCTCTGCTTGCCTTTGCAGCAGTACGATCAGGGTGGCAATCAAGGTCAGTTCACCCTCTTACTCGACGATCAACCAGAAGATTAGTTTGCTCTTAATTGTAGTTTATAGAACATTTAGCATTTTGTATTTTGCAACTTTGTAATGAACGTTTGATAATAAAGAAATTTATTTGAACGTATTTCGCTCTGACCCTTTTTACTCTACGATCGTTCAACGCGATTTGATTACGCTTTTATTTGTTCACTTTTCCATAAAGGAGGAACATATTTTTTTTAAATATTTGCCATTATTGAACCTCATGTGCTTGATGCCATCTAAATCTTTCAAATGATAGGCTCCATCAGGCAACACATTATTTACTTTCTATGGTCCTTTCCAATTGGGCGACCACTTGCCATACTTTGGATCTTTGCTATCCAAAGGAAGTACTGTTTTCCAAACCAATTCGCCCAGGCTGAACGACTTGGCTATAACTTTTTTATTATAAAATTTAGCCATTCTTCGTTTTTGAACTTGCAATCTATCTAGGACGTCCAACTTTAATTCGTCCAACTCCAATAAATTTTGAACTAGTGATTCGGTATACTTATCACCACTTAACTTATGTTGCAAACACACTCTGATCGATTGCACGTTGATTTCCATAGGCAAAATGGCCTCTTGTCCATAAGTAAGTTGGAAATGAGTAATTTTTGTACTTGATCGAGGCGACATCCTATAAGCCCATAACGCCTTGTTTAGACATTCGTGCCAATTTCTGGCATTTTCATCTATCATTTTCCTTATGATATTTTTTAGAATTTTATTAGAAGATTCTGCTTGTCCATTGAATTGAGCGTAATATGGTGTGGAGTTCACTAATTTAACTCCAAACTCGCCCAAGAATTTATTCACTTGATTCCCATTTAAAGATGTTCCGTGATCTACCATCAAAGTTTGTGAAATTCCAAATCTATAAATAATGTGGTCATGGATAAATTCTATGACATTCTTTTGGGTTATCTCCTTTAAAAGTATCGCTTCTACTCACTTAGTGAAATAATCAGTTGCAACTATAACAAAAGGTATGTTGCTTGGACGATGGGGGATAAATCTTCCCTATCAGGTCTATCGTCCAACCCTTAAACGGCCAAGGTTTGATAATGGGTGTCATCTCTCGTGCTGACGCCCTTCGTATTGGACCGTGCTTTTGGCATGCCAGACAACTCTTTGCATACTGAACGCATGATTCTCCCATCTTTGGCTAGAAATATCCATTCCTAATAATTAACCATCTCATCCTTTGGCCAGTTTGATGAGCTCCACATATCCCTTCGTGCACTTCAACCATGATCGTCCTGGCTTCTTGCAAACTTACACATTTTAGCAATTTACTATCAGAGCGTTTCTTAAACAATTCTTCATTTATCAGTGTGTAGTTTAGCAAACGCAACTTCATTTTTCTACTATCTCCTTTATGAGGTTCCTTAAGGAACTCTTTAATCTCTGTCCTCCAATCTATTGCATCTCCATCTTGTATGCAATGAATTTCAATTGTTCTCGTCCTTCTTTGGATCATGGGTAATATTGTTCCATACTCACAAGTAGACTTCCAATTTAAAACCTTTGAGTACCCTGAGGCCATCTCAGCCAATTTGTTTGTTACGTCATTATATATCCTATTAACACATTGAAGCTCTATTTGGTCGAATTCTTCCAACAACTCTTGGGCGATTTCATACTGACTTATAATGGAATCACTTTGGCATTTAAAATCACCGATCAATTGGTGAATTACCAATTTAGAATCACCTCTAATGATCACATTCTTTACTCCCATATCTATCATTAATTCTAGGCCCACGATTAAAGCTTCGTATTCGGCCTGATTGTTGGTGCACATCCTGTCCAAAGTGAATGCGAACTTGTAACAAATCTCTAAAGGATTTATTAATGTTACTTCTACTCCTGCACCTTTAGAGGTTTTCGATCCATCGAAATATAAAGCCCAAGGTTTTACTTCGAATGAATTGATCTCTAACTTAATTTCTTGAGGCATATCAAGGCATAGATGATCGGCCAGAAAGTTAGTCAAAGCCTGATTTTTGACTGCCTTTTGGGGTATGTATTGTACTTCGAATTCTAATAAAGCTAATGTCCAAAGGCCTACCCTTTGGTGCAAAATAGGGCGAGAGAACATATACTTAACCAAATTTACTTTAGAAATTAAATAAACAGTTACGGGCCGTAAATAAGCCCTTAATTTTGTACATGTGAAATACAATGCAAGATATAATTTTTCAATGACAGAATAATTACATTCACATTTTGTTAACCATCTACTCAAGTAGTAAATCGAACTTTCTTCACCAAATTGGTCTTCCTGTGCGACCATTCCAGCTATTGATTTTTCTTCAGCCGATACATATACTTTCATTGGCCGTCCTTGGATTGGTGACACCAACACTGGTGAACTTGATAAATATGTCTTTAGGCTTTCAAAAGCCTTTTGATACTCTTCTTTTCAGACAAATTCGTCCTGATTTTTCAAATTTAAAAGCGACGAAAAAGTTTTAGTTCGCCCTGCACAGTTAGAAATAAAGCGTCTTAAAAAGTTTACTTGACCTAGAAACCTTTACAATTTTTTTTTGTTGCTAGGTGGTTTGGCCGCTAAAATGGCCTTCGCTTTATTTTTATCAAGTTCAATCCCCCTTTTGTGTACTAAGAAACCAAGAAAATTTCCTGCATTAACACCAAATGCACATTTCAAGGGATTCAATTTTAGTTTATATTACTTCATTCGCTCAAATGAACATCTTAATTGTTCAAAATGGTCCTCTTCTTTAAGGGATTTGACCACTATATCATCTACATACACTTCAACAAACTTGTCTATCATATCATGAAAAATCAAATTCATTGTCCTTTGATAAGTTGCTCCTGCATTTTTCAGACCGAAAGGTATAACTACCCATTCAAAACATCCTAGAGACCCAGGGCATCTAAAGGTAGTTTTGTGTATATCTTCCTCAACTATATAAATTTTATTGTATCCTGAATACCTATCCATGAAGGAATACATTATATGTCCGGCAGTCGAGTCTACTAAAGAATCTACCGTGGGCATTGGATATTCATCTTTAGGTGTGGCTATATTTAGATTCCTAAAGTCTATGCACACTCTTAGTTTACCATTGTTTTTTAATACCGGCACGATATTGGACAACCATTCAACATATTTGGTCGTTCTAATAAAGCTTACTTTTAATATTCGCTCTATCTCTTCCTTAATTTCAGGGAGTACATTAGGAGCGAAACACTTAGGATGTTGCCTTTGAGGTTTAAAATTAGATTTCGTTGGTAATCGATGTTCCACCAAATCTCTATCTAAACCAGGCATATGTTCATATTCCCAAGCAAAACAATCTTTGTACTCCTTTAATAAAGCGATTAATTTATCACTAACCTCTTGATTGAGCATTTGGCTGATGAACGTTGGGCGATCTTCTCCTTCATTGCCAATATTCACTTTAATTAGGGGATCTTGTACTTGCGCGTATCCAGGATTGGCGATCCTTATCACTTCATCGTCCAGTCCCCTTGTAGGCACTTCTTCTTCTAAACAATCCACTTTGTTGACTTCTCGGCCAATACTTTGTTCCAATTCGAACACTGCCAATTTGTCTCTCAATGCTTTCAAGGCTGCTGCTTCTTTCGTCTTGTCCTTGCATTCTTTATTGAAAGTCATTAATTTGGCTTTAAAGGCCTGAATATCGGCCATTTGTCTTTGTTGCTTACAACTCATTTAAAACTCTTTGATTATTCTTTTGACAATCACTGGCTCCTCCAGGGCCACTATGTTTGGCCTCATCTGACTGAACATTTCAGTGGGTGCATCCACCGAAAAAGGCTCTTCAGTCTGCGCGACGATCTGAGTTTCTTCTCCATCCTGGACTACTCTGACAGGTCCATAATTTCCTTCGTACATGAACATTTCCACTGAGTTTGCTTCTACGACAAAAGGCCTATGATCGGCCTGCACCACCTCTGCTTCACCCTTGTCATTCCAAAAAATTAGGCACTGATGGAGCGATGAAGGTATACAGTGACTCCCGTATATCCAATCTCTTCCCAATAACACATTATAACTAGTGGGACCATCTATTACAAAGAAGACTGTGGTCCTAGTAGTTGTTCCTATAGTTATATCTAATGGCATAACCCTTTTAGCTGAAGTTGCTTCTCCATTGAAACTTATCAGGATGACTTCTGTTGGGATCATATCACCTTCTGTCTTTGCGAATTTCCTCATCATCCTATTTGGAATGGTGTTTATAGCTGCTTCATTATCGACAAGCACTTTTGCCACAGGTATGCCGTTAACTAGAGCTTTAACGTACAATGGCCTCAAGTGTTTAGTTAACTTCATGGCTAGCTGCTTAAAAATAACCTTTTCAGCAGCATCTATTTCCACTTCCTGCTTGTCCTTTGTCGAATTACCCTTTTGTGATAAGTCAACGTGCAGCATATCACACTGAGCCTCTGTCTCCTGAATTTTCCTTTTACTGTTTTCTAATGCTTCTTCTTCGGTTACCCAACCCGTGGGAGGATGCATTATTCTTGGAGGTGATCCATACTTTTCAGAGCGAGGCACTCTCTTCTTCCTTTTGGGTGTCCCGTACAGCACGTAAAAATCGAAAGAACGCCCAGATGGTTCTCTCAATAAATCTACTTCACGAACCCCCTCTCGATGTAGTTGCTTCAACAGAGTGTTGTACGATACTCCTCTTCTTCTTCTTTCTACCTCCAGATCGATTTCCTCTTCGATATCTGTCATACCATCATCTTTTTCACCGTTGTAGGCCTCTCTAGAAGTTTGGCCTTCTTTATATTCTAGCATACATGCTTCCTCTTCGTTATCTTTTCTTCTTCCTTCCTTCCCTTTATTCTTAAACTCATTGGCTAGTAAATAGTTATTAGCCATGACAGGAGGTAACGTACCAAACTGAATAGTCAGGGGCTGATCTGGATCTTCTCCATCCCTTCTGTCTCGCTCAAACTTCGATCTCCCAGAAGAAGTCTCTGGCAATTCTTCCATAGGTTCGCCTGTACCAATCTCTTCACTGTCTTTGAGAACATTTTAATTGGCTTCCTCGAGTAGTCTAGGTGCCTTTGGACGTAGCACTCCCTGTTGTTACTTCATCATTCGTCCATAGTTCCTTTGAAAACGCCTTTGTTGGGTTCTAGTCATCTCGTTGAAAGGTATCGCCCTTCCAGGCTTATACTGGAACGAATGCCATACATTTGGTTGGTGAGGTTGCGGTCTAAATGTTCTTCCATTATTTACTGGCCTGAACTGCCTCTCAAAAGGCGGTCCCTTATGTACCCTGCCCTCTACCAGGCTAAGCGTTTGGGAAAAAACTAGGGCGATGGTGATGCTGCCATATCCCTGGTTTCTCTGTACTTGCACTCACTTCTTTTTTGCATCTTGCTCATAGGACGTCTTCGTCATTTTTGGGCTCTTTCCCTTTGATACGTTCAAAGACGTTGGGATGTGGTCCAACTTCTTCTTCTCCATCATCTATAACCAACTTGAATTTTGGCAACTTGCTTCTGAAACCAGACGTCACCATGTTCACTCCAAGTGGCTGTGGAAAAGGATTTTCATCCACTGCCATCTTCATCTTATCCTCGAACGTAATTCGTCCTTTTTCAATGGCATCCTGTAACACATGGCGAAAAATCAAACAATTGTTAGTCAAATGTGACCATGCATTATGTCATTTACAATATTTTTTACCCTTAATTTGTTCAGGGCTTGGCAATTTATGCTTATCGCTCAGCTTTATCTACTTATCCTTATATAATTTATCAAATATAAGGTCAGCTTTGGTTACATCGAACGAGAACGTTCTAGCCTTTATGTTTTCATCTTTTATAGGCTCATCCTTGCCTGACGGTCTAGGCTTAGCCATTATAGGACAAGTATATGTGTCTCCTTTAACTAATTCGGCCAAACACATTTCGGTTTGATCGTAATACTCGTCGTTAATGGTATGAACATCAAATTTTGGGTCTCTATAATAAGTCCCTTTGCTAGAATTTTTCATTTGTTCTTCTTCTCTTATTAATTATTCACGTTCGCGCTCAATTGGAAGAGATCAGGAAATTCATTGTCTTGGAACTTCTTCTTCAGATCAAAGTTTAGACAACCTTGAGCGATTTTGACAAACTCCTTTTCGGGCAAAGGTACAAAATATTTACTTCTTACTGTCTTGAACCTTTGAAGGAAACATTTTGCCCATTCGTTTGGCATTTGACGTAGATTCGTCAAATCGGCCAAAGTAACTTCAGACTCAGTCTTATAAAACTGAGCGTGGAACAATTGCTCCAATTGTTGCCATGTTTGAATAGAGTTTGCTGGCAAATTGATGAACCAGAAGAAGGCTACTCCTGTTAACGAACTAAGGAACAATTTCATTTTATGGTAATTAGTTACGTCACCACTTTGTAGTGTGAATCGCCCTATGTGTTCTAGAGTAGACACCTCTCATAAACCGGTAAACAATGAGAATTCTGGCACTTTGTACCCTCTAGGCCATGGATATGCTTGGTCTACCCAATCAAAATATGGCTTTATGTAAGTTGGCTTAATGACAGGATGTACTCCAAAAGCCATCTGGTCGTGTATGATTTCCATAATCTGATTCCTCAACATGACGTTGGGGTCATATGGAATTCCTATAGGTTGGTTGACCGGTTGATTCGCTTGAGGCCTGATGTTTGATCCTTGGTTGGCAACAAAATTGCCATGATTTAGGCCATTGTTACTATTAGCCTGAACATTTATTTCATCATTAACACGTGGGGTATTCTACCCATTATTTAGGACATTATCTCTTACATTTGGATTACCCCCCAAGTTAGATGCACCAATGCCACTATTCTGATTTGGTATTGCACCACCCCCTGGTTTGAAGTAGAGGGATCAAAAGGTGGTTCTACCCCTTGATTTGAACTTAGGAGTAGGGGATTATGTCCCACAGTTGTCCTAGTTTGAAAGTGGTTTGCAAGAGGCACAACTGGCTGACAAATTTGGCTCACTAACTTATTCATTATTTCGTTCAAAGTATTCAGTTGTTTGGCCATGTTGTCGTAATGTGTATTCCCATTCTGGGTAAATCTTTCCATATTGTGAATATTTCGTAGATTTACCTATTCAACGACATCTTGTATGAGTTCTCCGAGCAATGCACGCATGGTTCGAGGACTCAATTCTGTCATTGGTTCGTAACAACTGTGATTGCTCTGATCTTGTCCATCTGTTCGTGGAGAGCTATGCTGTTCCTCATATCGCTCGATCACAGATTGGACTCCTCCCTGACTTGTTGCTTCCTTATCGAATTTTTGAGGCATATTATTTCACCTTTTGTATTTTCAACACCAAACACCAATGTCCCACCGGGCGTGCCAAATTGTTTCGCGCGGGTTGTCGCTAACAATTAAAAAGGGATCAGACGATTGTGAAATGAACAAACCTCTTGAGACAAAGTCCCAAAAAGGAGTGTTTTATTGGCGGTGACTTTACAATTGGAACTTAAACAAAATGCCTCCAAGGGGCGCAAGCACACGAGTACTGAAAAGAAATATTTTATGTCTAAACTAAGGAATTGAAATTACATATTCTCTATTTGAGAGTGTTTGATTCGGGGTCTTTTACTCTATGTCTTTTCTTCCTTTTATATCCCTTGATACTCTCTTTGTGATCAACCGCTCAGAAACTGCTTAATTGCTTTATTACTGCCCATTTTCTTCATGGTGGCTAACTTATCGTGAAACTGCCATCTCTAAATGCTGTCACTACTTTTTGTCGTTCAACCGTCTTCAACTGAACTTCTTGAATCGTGGAACGTGATAAAATTACCTAATAACTACTTCGATAACTGTACTTTTAGATAACCATAATACCTTATGTTTGCCAAAATTCTGGGCAATTCGAAGGTTTGGGCGAAAACGGGGTTATAACTCTGGGCGACTGCAAAACACTTCATTCGCTCAGATCTTGAGCGTCTTGCAAGTTTGGGCGATGGTGTTACCGCGTTCGTGGGCTTCCACTGCATTCATTAATAACCATATTTGGGCATTTATCCTAAATTGTCCAGTTGGGATTCATTCTTTGGGCTATTCGATTTTGGCTGCACTTTTAGTGTGTCAACAAATTTATTATGATTGAAGGAAAAATGAGAATTCATGATATCAATAACATGGCCACAAAAGAATTTTACTTTTATGTTTTACCACTTTACACGCATAAAGGTAAGAAATTAATTATCCAAGTAAAGATTTGAATAATGTTTTAAGCATGTAAAAGACACAAGGACCTGGATAATACTTGAGTTTGGCTTGGCATGACAAATTCTCCACAACTATGCACTTAAAGTGGGATACAAAATACGTGCATTCATAATCTTCGTTCTGAAAGGTATGACAAAATGCTAAAACACTTCTGACTATTGTCCAGAAACGTTGCAAGCTTCTCAAATGGCTTTCAGATTCAGCTTTCGTTCAAAACTATCAAAATACCAAGTAATCTAAACGTCTAAATATCTTAACCTATCTAATTATTACTTTGATCTAGATTTTGGTACCTAATATCACCATTTCATGAGGTAAAGAGGGACATAGTTCTGCCTACTACATATAAACGGAAGGTCCCTAGAAGCATGGCACTTTTCAACTTGATCGACATTAACTACATTAGAGGGGGGGGGGGGGGGGGGGAATCAAATAATGGTTTTTTCGAATTTGGGATGTACTATGCTTAAGCAAAATCAGTTTGGGTTCGAGGAATCATTATTTTAGGAATAAAGAAATCATTCAGGTATATGGTTGCAAGTATTTATTGCTGCCTATAAAAAAGGCAAAAAAGAACAGAAAGAGAAGAAAGAAATTCAAGAAGCAATGAGAATTATACGTCTTCTCTGGAATAAATACTATCCCACATTTTCATTCATTTTTCTTGTATGCTATTCTAATAAGCACTAACTTCACTGTTATTCTATCAGTAAAATGGAGACTTCTATTAAATAGTTGAGTGCTTTGTTTATTTTTAGCAGGTTCTTGTGAACATGCTACTATTACATGTGGTTTTCAGCTTTTCTTACGTTTTTACTAATACAAAAAATAGTAATTACCATTTCCTAACTGACTAATTTATCATAAGAAGGAAAAAAGCTATACATTACAATCATTTAGTCACAGACTTCAAGTACGCTTACATGCTCTTCTTCTATATGCACGTCAATCATAATTTTGCAATTAATTTAAGTGTGCTACACGATTCATTTTCTGCATCATTCCTCAGTGTTCGTCGCGAAATTCATGAGTTGGTAGAAGACTTTGGTTGTAAAGAACAAGGAGCTTTTGATTTGCCTTTCTTTTATGTTATGAATATAATTATAGAAAATTTATTTGCAATCACGTTTTATGTCCACCCGTTCCCCCTCCCCCTCCCCCTCCCCCTCTCCCTCTCCTCCTCTCACTCCCACTGTCATAGAAATCCTTTCGTATTCTAAATGGAAATAGGGGAGAACTGCTGATCGTCCTGCGATCATGAATAGCTATCTTGAAGCTTAGGCTTGAAGGGAAGAGTTTATTCTTTCAACTTTAATAACTGGCGTGTAATTCATTTTCATTTAATTAGCCAATGAAGTAAAGGGCATTCTTTATTTTCTACCAATAATCAAGCATTATACTCAATATCAATCCAAATAGATGTAATAGGCCAAACATACCCAATCAATGTATTTGCAAAATAGGAATATGTTGTGGGTTGTATAGGCCGCTCTCGAGCTGATTTTCTCGCCTTCCGTCGCTCAAGCTGAAGAACCTTATTCCTGAAGACTTTGGTGGATATGTTACTTCTTGGGTGGATGAGAAAGTAACATTTTCAATTAGAGTTCTTTTGCTTCTTATTTTTATTAATATCTTGCCGATTAAGTTCGTTATAATTAGTTTACAGATTGATTACAAAAGTACTGCCCATGTTTATGTAGTCCATCTTTCTGATTGCATCAGTTTGCTCTAGGTTTGGCACTGGTACTGTCTCACATGGATCAGATTTGTCAAAGCAAATCAGAGAATCTGAAAAAGAAAACATCAGAGACGTTACCTTTGCGCATCTGACATTGACTTGTGATTTTTGGTAGATGTGTTTGTTTGACATTTTATGATTATTCATCAGTTTCGGGATTGCACAATCTGTACCTGTTGATGAGGAAGCAAAGAAGGCTAGAGGTTCTAGGTTTGGATTTGTTGCCAAGATTGATTCGACGGAGGAAGAGAAAAAGAAAGCAAGGGAAATAAAGTTTTAGCCACAAAACTACTCTCTACCAATCTATACCATGTTTGGGTTCTTCCCTGAACTTTTATGTACTCAAACCTCACTTGTTTATATTCTCATTGAACATGCTAAAACATTTGGTAATGGTGTGTTTCATTCTGAACCTCTTATATTTCACCATTGTAACCAACTTCTCTTTCAGATATGCTTATTTACTAACTATTAAAACAATATATATAGTTCAAAATCTATATTTTTAAATTCTTAAATTCTTCAAGCCTTCTTACTGGGAATTTAAAAATAATATAGTGAGAGCAAGGAAAGGCAAAAAACCCCTTCTTACTGGGGATGTACTTTTGAATCTTAAAGATGGCATTGGTGTGGTAAGTGATCTATCCTTCACTAACAACTGAAGCGGGATGAGAAGTCATAAGTTTATGCTTGGGTAAAAGGTGTGAGCTGCACTGATGGGATCAGAATAAGAGAAGCCAGATCAGAGTCCTTTGTTGTTAGGGATCACCAAGTAAAATGTGAGTAGTTTAATTTCTTTCTCATTTCCCTATCTATAGTTACTTCTAAAAAAAAGGAATAATATTACCTTTTTTACAAGGTTTATTTGTAGATTACTTGTACAATATGTATAACAATGAGATATGGTGGACCATCAAGATATGTTTATGTCGATCTAACCTATCTTTGATAACACTTTCCAATTTCAGAATGCAATATTTTAATCTGATGTAGTGAATTTTACTATTAGATTATCGAAATGCATGTCTTCTATCGTGATGACGTTTCATGTGGACCATCAAAACTTAATCCATCTGAATATGTATGTTGAATTGTATGTGGTCGAAGGTGTTGCTATTCAATGTAGGAATTATTGTAGCTTTCAAAAAACATAGGGAACACGATTCTTTACTGCATGTTTATTTATTCACTTTTTCCTCAATATATTATCTTGACTTTTATAACACAGTCTTTTGTGAATCATTTAAAGTTGAGAATAATGCAGTGAATATTGTTTCTATTCATTTTTATTTTCTTCTGGCTTTATTTATAAGTTTTTGTAAAATTGGCATCACAATTAAAATTGGCATGTCGTTGCATTTTTCACTTATATTCCTACATTTTTAATAGAAATGTTTCTTCAACTGCATTTACCTTCAGCGATGACGAGCGTTGTCCCTGCAGGGAAAGGATCTTCGTGATTCCCAGTTACAGGCCCTTATTGGAGACAATACTACATCTTCATCCAATGCATTCTCTGATGCTTTTTTATCATCTCTTTTGAACTTTTCTGCATCTGAAACGGAGGAAATTTCAAATCCATGATATCGAGTATTGATGCTGATTTCTCGAATTGCATGTCATCACACCTAAAAATAAATTTTCTTTCTAACTCAAAAAATAATCTCTATTCTGATCCTTTATTTCACTTTTTTCAATAAATATTTATTGTCTTCCTCTCATCTTTTATTTAACTAGTTTTTTTAAATGTTAACGTGCAATCAATTCAAAAATGATTTAAATAATTTGAGAAGTTAGGTATTGAACTAAAACCATCAAAATTTCTTGTTTTAAATGTTTTTTGCCATATGTATTGTATCTGAAAAGAAAAATTGAACTGAGGTGCATGAGTGAAGATAAAATCGTAATAAAAAATTTATTTCTTGAGTGAAGATAAAATCTTAATAAAAAAAAATTTATTTCTTGATAACACTCTAATATTTTGTGGTATCATACACTAAAGAGTATCTTCAAGATATTCTCTATTTTTAAAGAGTATATTTTTTAATTTATAAAGCATCTACAAATTTATAGAATAAATTTTTTTTAAGTATTCCAACATGCTCTACTCGATTTTGAAGATGTTAAATAATAGCGATCAATCATCACTATTACACTTTGGCAACAGGAAAAAGAAGCTCAATCTTACTTTTGATGTCTTTTGTTCAAAAGTTCCGTAATAGTGTATTTGATAACATGATTTCCAGTATTACATACATTCTTCACAAAATTAGTAGCATTCACTTTCTAAATTGAAAATGATAAGAAAATCTACATTAAAAATATAAAATTACTTATAAGTAAAAAATCACTTTTATGCAAAAAAAAAGTTCGTTTGTAAAATAAAAATACTACTTAGAAGTCAAAAAAATTACTTATAAGTAAAAAATTCACTTAAAATATTCTAAAAGTATAAAAGTAACTTATAGTTATTACTTATATAAGTAAATATATTAAGTTAAAATTTTAAGTAAATATTTAACTTTATTTAATTTTTAAGTTAAATATTAACTTATATGTTAAAAAACTACCTATAAATAAAATATTTTGTTAAACCTTTGATAATGGCATCATGACCTTATTAAAAAGTCTTCATTGAATAGAGATGAGGAAACTTTGATGGGAGATGCTACACAAACAGGGGCACATGTTTGCCTGTGGGACACCCTGTAAATCCCTGTTTGGAAAAAAATAAAAAACGGTTCAGTGGGGCAAAGGCTTGGCTTTTCGAATGCTGCTCAACCCGGGATAAAGATTTTGTCTCGTGTTTGGAGCCAGGGGCCGAGGTTTTACCAGGCCACCTCGGCCCCCGATGTGAAGCGTGCGGGCCTCGAGTGATTGAAGATCAAGGGCAAGGTTGTAACACCTCGGCTCTGGATTGAAACATGGGATTTGATCCCGGGTTCTGAAGCACTACTGCAGCTTTTCAGACAGACTGATTCAGTAGTGATTTGTTTTCTGTTTTGGTGAGATCATTAGACACACTCTGTAACATTTGTTCATAAAACATATTTATTAGATGGTAAATTTTTTATGAGTCAAAAATTATTAAATTGTTGGTGATAAAGATTAACGGGAGTTTGGCTGTAGGCAAACTGCCCAACAAATATTCTATTCAACGTCTTTAACAAATATTCTATTTAATGTCTTTAACAAATATTGATCAAATTTTACGATTGTCTTTATCTTGTCTTATCTTATCTATTGAAAGTTTTTACAACTATTCATCGAAATTTCCAACTGTCTTTGTGTGTTAATACACCAATTTAATTCCTCTATCAAACTTCCAATTTTATTTGTGTTTTAAGAAGGTAATCAACTGTGCAGTGGAAATGAAACAGCAAGAATGGTTGAAATTATACTTTTCAAGCCTGTATAATGTAGAAAATCATATTAGGTTACAAGTAATTCGAAAAGGAAATGAAATAAAATTTAATTTCAAGGTGAACACATGTGCCCTTCTTGTCTAATTTTTTGGATAATATGTGGTTTAAAAGCAAAGAAAAATTTTGAATTAACGTGTACAATATTTTATTGTGTAAATATGTGATTAAAAATAAATTAAGGATGTCAAACACGGGCTAGAAGATAAATAGGTAGTGGAAATTGACAATTTGATTTGATTTTTGGCAAAGAGGCTTGATGCTCTTAGTCAAAGAAAATGAAGTTAGTATCACTGGACCGAGATACAATAACAGAAAAATATTAACAGAAGGGCTAACACTCACTCACAACATGGTGGGGGTCACTTTTTTTTTTTTTTTTTTTTAAATATTTACTCACCTCAGGCCTGCTACCGTGAGGGAGTGTCACCGCATCGGTCACCAGGCGCGGATCCAGCACCTGGCAAGCACTCGCGACCTCGCGTGTTGAATTCGCTAGGTGAAATTTTTTTTTTTTTGTTGGCAGCAGATTAAAGTTTTACGTTATATTGCTAGTAAGTCATATCATTCTCAATTATCCTTGTAGCTTAACCGGTTAGAGGTTGCATATTCATATCTAACGTCTAGGGTTTGAATCTCTTACTAAGGGATTTTTGTGCATTATTCTTATTCTACAAGTTTTACCAAATTTTTTATAACGATGGAGACAAAGGGATTCGAACCTATAAACTATTGGAAAGGTAATTGCCAACTTAACCATTGTGGTACTTCCGGGTTAATGTCGCCTAATTTACCAAAAAAATATTTATTAGGTTTTACTTTCCTTTGAATTATACAAAACTTGACAACAATGTCATTTGATGAGTCCTATTTATTCTTATAACAAAATTATATATATCCAATTTGAACAAAATAATTGTTATATTTAAACTTTAGGCCTTAATCAATTTCCTTTTTTTTCAAAATACATTTTCTTTTCTTTTCTTTTTATTCACACATTCTTCAATAAAATAATATTACATGCAAATTCAAAAAAATTCTTTATTTTTAGTCACACTTTCTCCTTCAAATCATTGTTCAAAAATACAATTTTTACGGGAAAAAAAGGTATCAAACAGATTCCTAATATTTTATTGTGATCGGCGGTAGATAGTCAACGATTGCCCGTGCTGACTCAAACTCTTGAATTCGCCCCTATCGGTCACCCCTTTTTCTGTCAGGCACATTTCCCTTACTACCATGGTTTAATCCATTTTCAAGGACTACAGTGTTTTTGTATGAAGATTCACTTACGGAACTTGCTTTTCTTTTTGATTCAAGATTGGGAATCTCTAACTTCATAAAACCATCTAGAATTTAGGGGTTTGTTTTAGTGGTCGAGAGTGTAGCTATAACTTTGAGGTTTTTTTTTTTTTTTTTTTTTTTTTTTTTTTTTTTTAAGAGGTTAGATCACCACTTTCAGTTTGTTTTCTTGATTCTCATGCTCTTTGTTTGTAAGGAGGATTTACTGAATTATCAAATGGGACCTACAATATTCTTGAAAATTCCATATTTTTTTACTTCGAAATCAGTTTAACATTTCTTGTCTTTTTATTCTATAAATTATAAAATATGTTGTCCTCTTGAGAGCATCCATAGTCTCGTCTAAGGTGAGCCAGTTTTTCGAACTTAATTTGCTGTATTGTAAATAATTACGCTATTTCAAATTCATTCAAAATTATTTAATTAAAATTTTTGAGTTAATTTTATGGTTTAGGAATTTTGTAAAAAAGGAATCTGAAAAATGCTAATGGAGTGGAATGCGATAAATCTCTGCAGTCCATTTGTTAAAAGCATGGTTCACTTCAGCTGCTCGAACAGTTACATGTTTCTGATAAGCAAACGAATTTTTTTGCTGTTATCTAAATAATTAGGGTATGTGATAAGTTAAAATTTTTCTTAGAAAATGGAAAATCAATTCCAATTTCCACTTTTGCATTGTCCGATAGCATTCTTTTACCTAGAATTCATTTTTCATTTTTTTGCCCACCTCAACTGAATTCCACATTTTCCTATATTGGTGAGAATTCCAATTCCAGTCACTGTAGCAATTTTTTTTTCCTTTTTTTTATTCAACAAATTTTAAGAATTATTGTAAAAAAATATTTTCCTTTAATTGACAATTTTTATGTAAAAGAAAGTCAAACGAACACCAAAAGATAGATAATTTTCTTGATTTTTTTTTGTTGGAATATCAATAAATTTTATCCCTTTAATTGACAATTTTCATATAAAACAAAGTCAAATGAATACCAAAAAACACTTTTATTTCAACATTTTTCATGTAAAAAATTACACCAATCAACCACACCAATCAACCACAATAATTTACAATTTCTAGGAAAACAATTTTTAGACAATTTAATTTCCCGAAATTCATTTTCTTTTCATTCAAATTTCATCTTCGCAATCAAACTGACTCTTAGTGAATTCTGGATTCGCTTTAGTTTCATTGTTTCTGTTCTGCATTTCTATTGTACTTTTCGATCACTGACTCCACCGAAGTAATTCTTTTGATTTCAATTTGTTATTTTTGGTTTGGGCAGGGAAAGCTTCCATTTGGAGACCATTTATTTGGAAATCCGAGACACAAAATACGGAAGGTAATCAATCCTTGCTCTGTTTTCCATTTTCTTTATTTATTTAAAAGATGGAAAATTTATGTTCACTACCAACAGGGTAGGGATGTCAATCGGGTCGAGCGGCTCGTCGGCTCGTGGACAGCTCGATCCCACGAGTCGAGCTCGTGGGCTCGTCCAAAAAGTTGAATTTTTTTAAAAAAAAGGTGCAAATAATGTGAAACAAAAAAAATTAAAAAAAATACGAGCTCGTGGCTTGTGAGATCACGAGCTCGTGGCTTGTGAGATCACGAGCTCGTGGCTTGTGAGATCACGAGCTCGTGGCTTGTGAGATCACGAGCTCGTGGCTTGTGAGATCACGAGCTCGTGGCTTGTGAGATCACGAGCTCGTGGCTTGTGAGATCACGAGCTCGTGGCTTGTGAGATCACGAGCTCGTGGCTTGTGAGATCACGAGCTCGTGGCTTGTGAGATCACGAGCTCGTGGCTTGTGAGATCACGAGCTCGTGGCTTGTGAGATCACAAGCTCGTAGGCCGAGCCGAACTCGAGCTCGGCTTGTTAAAAACGAGCAACGAGTCCGAGCCAAACTTATGCCATCCCTACCAACAAGAACATAGGAAATTCCATCTAAAACTTTCAACGAAGCCACTAATATTTAGCTAAATCTTGTTGTCAACACACCTTACTTGCAAACTATTTTGGTTTTTCTCAATCAAATGTATGACATGTGCAAAATTTTTATATAAAGGTGACTGTGAGATTTGAATCTAGATCTTTTGCCTACTTAAAAGGTTGAACCCCAACTTTAAGGGCCCCCACCGACCCTGCCCTGGGCCATCGTGGAGGAGGTAAATCGCAGGATGTGCCTCCCAGGAGCC
>NW_019247561.1:132111-169835 GCF_002742605.1 Olea europaea var. sylvestris | reverse complement strand
TTCGAATTCTCTTTTTCGTACTTTTTGATTGTAGTACTTGGCGTTTCGCTACCTGTAAATGACATTTTTGAGTTCGACGTTGTTCCTTTTCTCCTCGACTTGGTCGAGTTCCGTACGAAGAGCTATGCGGTTCCTTTCTTCATCATAATCAGTTATGTGTAGCGAGGGAATGCTGACTTCAAGTGGGATTACAGCCTCTACACTAAAGGCCAGTGAGAACGGAGTTTCACCCATGCTAGTCCTCACAGTGGTGCTGCCATAGCACACTAGAGAGTTCATCGGCTCATCCTCCTTTAAACAAGCCAAGTTTTGCTTTCAATGTGTGCTTAATAATTTTATTAATGGCTTCAACTTGGCCGTTTGCCTGCGGATGGTTTGGCGTTGAGAAATATTTTTTGATGCCGAACTCTTCACAAAAATCTGAAATTCGTGTGTTGTTGAACTATTTTCCATTGTCCATAACGATAGAGTGATGTACGCCGAACCTACAGATGATTGATTTCCACAAAAAATTGGTAGTTTTTTTGTTCAGTGATCATAGCAAGTGGCTCTGCCTCGGCCCATTTAGTGAAGTAATCCACTGCAACAATGACGAATTTTACGCCTCATTTTCCAATGGGCATAGGTCCAATTAGGTCGACCTCCCATTTTGCAAAGGGCCAGGATGCTGTCACCGGGTTCAGTTCGCGCGGTGGAATATTTATGATGGAGGGGAGGAGCTGGCACTTGTCACATCTTTTGACAAACTCGAGGGCATCATGTCTTATTGCAGGCCAAAAGTATCCATGTCGTATGATCTTGTGGGCTAATGAAAGCCCACCAAAATGATTTCCACATATTCCTTCGTGCACATCTCACATGGCGTGTTGAGCTTTTTCTTTGTTCAAATATCTTAATAAGGGCGTAGAATATCCTCGCTTGTAGAGGACATTATCAATGATTGTATGCCTGGCCGACCTTATTTGGAGCTTTCTGGCCTATGTCAAGTTTTTGGGACATTTTTCGGTCTTTAGGCCAGCGATGATCTCGTCCTGCCAAGTTGGTTTGGGATCTATCATCATAGGAACCACTTCTGCTAGCTCGGTGGCAAGTAGGGATATTCTTCCCACGGGGATATGGTCTAATTCTTTGATTCCCTCACAGGTGGCTAGGCGGGCCAGTGCGTCGGCGTGGCCGTTCTGAGATCAGAGAATCTACTTGACTTGGGTGGTGTTGAATTTTTCAAGTTCTTTCCTTACAACCCATAGGTAATTGTCTATTCTTTCTTCTTTCGCCTAATATACGCCGTTGACCTGATTCACAACTAGTTGGGAGTCACTATGTATGATTAGGTCGGAGATTCCCAACCCCGAGGCCATCCTTATTCCAGCAATGAGAGTTTCGCACTCGGCCTCATTATTTGAAGGTTTGAAGTCAAATGGCAAGGCTTCGCAAAATATGCGTTGCTCAAGGCTGATTAATACCACACCAGCCCCAGATAGGTCTCCGATGGATGAACCATCGACATAGAGTTCCCATGGGATTTATTCTGGTAGTTCCTCAATTGGAACGCTGTAGAACTCAGAGACAAAGTCAACAAACGTTTGGCCCTTGATGGAGGAATGAGGCGTGTATTTTATGTCGGATTGTCTGAGCTCGAGTGCCCATTTTACCATCCAACCCGAAGTGTCGGGTCTTTGCAATGTTTGTCTCAATGGGGAGTTAGTGAGGACTTCAATGGGGTATTCCAAGAAATATGGCCTCAGTTTTCGTGCTGCCATCAGCAGGGTAAATGCCCTTTTTTTCACGGGCGAGTATCTGAGCTCAACTTCTTGAAGCACATTGCTTATGTAGTAGACTAGGTGTTGAACGCCGTTCTCTTCTTAGGTCAGAACAACACTAATGGCATGTTTTGAGACAAATAGATATAGCTTTAGGACCTCGCTTGCCTTATGTTTTGAGAGTAGCGGAGGCTAGGCTAGTTGTCTCTTTAACTCGTTAAAGGCTTCCTGGCATTCTTCGGTCCATTCGAACTTTTTTCCTCCTCGTAACATGTCAAAGAAGGGTTTGCATCAGTCTGCAGACTTAGAGACGAACCGGCTGAGGACGACAATCCTTCCGGTTAAACTTTGTACCTCCCTGGGTTTGGTCGGAGGCTTCATTTGGATAACAGTATTTTTTCAAGATTTGCCTCTATTCCTCGACAATGTAACCTAGGAACCTTTCGGAGCTGACCCCGAAGGCACATTTCCTCAGGTTTAACTTCATTCCATACTTTCTCAAGATATCGAATATCTTGACCAGGTGCCGACAGTGGTCTTTGGCCTTGATGCTTTTGACCAGCATGTCATCAACATACAGTTCCATTATTTTTCCGATCTGCTGGAAAAACATAGAATTCACAAGTCGTTGATAAGTGGCACGAGCATTTTTGAGACCAAATGGCATTACTCTGTAACAGTAAAGACCTCAGTCAGTTACAAATGAGGTATGTTCTTGATCTGGGCCGTACATCAGTATCTAGTTATATCCGGAGTATGCATCCGTGAAGCTAAGTAGTTCGTGTTCCGCAGTGGCGTCCACCATTTGATATATTCTTGATAAAGGAAAACTACGTTTAGGGCATGCTTTGTTGAGATTGGTGAAATCTTTGCATACTCTCCAATCTCCATTGTGTTTTTTTCACAAGGACCGAATTTGCGACCCTCTATGGGTATTTTACCTCGTGGAGGAAACCGTTGTGCAATAATTTTTGCACTTCCTTGTTGAGTGCTTTATATATTTCAGGGTTCAGAGGTCGTCATTTTTGTTGCTTTAGCCGAACTGAGAGATCCACCTGTAATTTGTAGCAGGCGATATTAAGATCTATCCCTCTCATGTCCCCGTGATTCCAGGCAAAGACATCAAGATTTTGTCTAAGGAAGGCTATAATTTCACTTCGGGTGGAGGGCTGCAGCTCGCGCCAGACTTTGAGCTCTTTTGATGGGTCGTTGGCAAAAACTTGAACTCCCTCTAGCTCTTTGATGAGTTTTCTTCCTTCGATCTTGGTCCGTGGGTGGAATGAGCTCAGATTTCCATATATTGGTCATATGTACTCTCCGGGGGTACATTGATGGCTGGTGCAGGGTTTCCATTGATATCTTTCGACGAGCTCCCTGTTTCTTTTGACTTCACCCACACCATGGAGTGTGGGGAATTTGATTGAATAGTGATACAGGGACACTGCTGCTCTCAAGCTGAATAGTAGGGGATGTCCCATTATAGTATCATAAGGTGATGGAGTGTCGAATACTACGAACTCGGAGTTCATCTTCACCTGCCAGGGTACTGATGATCTTGACTTGACTTTGATCTTGATCGATCCTTTGACAGAAATCAGGGCTCCGCTTAATCCAAGGACCATATTTGAGTATGGTTGGAGGAAGTTAGCAGGGATACCCATCCATTTGAGGGTGTTGCTGAAGAAGATGTTTAGAGCACTCCCCATATCTACTAAAACTTTGATGATGGTTATCCCAGCTACAGGCAACGAGATAACCAGAACTCCAGGGTAAGGATGTGGGTCGGCCTCTTTTTCATCAAAGGACAATTGCACATTGTACGCCCTTGCTCCAGCTTGATCTCCTCGGATAATTGCTGTCTCATAAGGAGTGGGTAATTTTATACAATAATGATAAATTGATGTAATAGCTTTTAGCTTGTGCAAAATGGGTCGTCCCAATATTGCGTTATAGTTGGATGGCAAATCAACCACTACGAAATCTGCTAAGATCCTTCTTTGGCGGTACTTTGCCCAACTCTACAACAAGGATGATCTTACCTCGGGTTTCAATAGGAGCTCCAGAGAATCCCTGTAGTTTCCTTGAGTACGGTTGGAGGTAGTGTTCCGATATTTCCAACTGCCTCAAAGTTCGTGAGTACAGTATGTTGACCGAACTTTCGTTGTCTACCAATGTCCGGTGGACTTTTACTCCGGCGACTAGCATTGTGATCACTAGGACGTCACTTTGGTCTTGGAGGATTCCTTCATAATCTTCCTCCATGAACCAGAACCATTCAGGGTCTATCCCGATCTGCGGGGTTTGATTTCAGTAGTTCAGCATGATTCTTGCACTTCAAGCTTGTCTTAGTCTCGCCCTTCTAGACACCTCAACATACTAATTTTCTCCAAACATTTTGATTTCGGCGCGTGGGGGTGGATTACGATTAGGAACTGCCTACTGAGCTCATGCTGGAGGCCCCTGCAGCAGCGGCTGCTGCATCGTAGGTCGATCTGCTTCTTTCGATTTGGCGACAAACTCCTGTAACTGACCTCTACGAATTAAGGACTCAACTTCCTCTTTTAATTCTCGGCAGTTATCAGTATTGTGGCCGACCATCCTATGATATTGACAGTATCGTTCCTGGTGGTGTCCTGCCTGCCCGTCCTTCAAGATCATAGGCCTAAGAAATGCCTATGTTTCATTAGTTTGCATGAATACTTCTTCCAAGGAGGCTTTGAGTTGGTGATATTCCTGAAATTTGTACGGCTGAGTCTTAGGACGTTCTCTTTCTCTCCTATCCTTCTTTCTTTAGGGTTGAGGACTGCCGCTTGGTTTTTTTCTTTCACCGTATTGCTGAGGTCGGGTTCGCATCTAACTTTCTCTTGGTCAGAGGTTACCTCTTCAGCATCTCAGCTCAGTTCAAGAACTCGTGATAAGTTCTTAGGCCGTCCTCGTGTACTGGCTACCAAAATCTCATTCTGGGCCTAAGCCCTGCTAGTACGGCCATGAGTGCTGTGTCGTCAGATATTTTTTCCACTTTCATGGATTGCTTGTTGAATTTGCTCAAATAACTTTTGAGGGATTCACTTCTTCCCTGTTTGATGCTTACTAGCCGTTCTTTGGGTGTGGTTCTGGCCTTGAAGCCCATGAACTAGGCCAAGAATGACGTGGTTAGATCATTCGAATTTTTTACTGACCTCTGGTGCACTCTCTTAAACCATCTTTGAGCTTTGTCTCCCAGAGTCAGGGGGAATGCCCAGCACATAATTGCGTTGCTTGCCCCCTGCAGTTCCATCCACGAGGTGTATTTGTCAAGGTGGCTGAGGGGATCACCTTCCCCTTCGTATGCGATCATCTGGGAGATTTTCAATTTTTCAGGTAATGTTTCCATAAGGACATCCTCAGTACAGGGGGAATGTTATTTGGTGAGATAATCTTCAATGCCACCTTTATTTTTAGCCTCCAAGTCAGCTGTGCGTCTTTTGAGAGCGCTCAACTCGGGTTCTATCTGCTCTAGAAGACGTTTAAGGTCGGGGTCGATTTGTCCTCGCGTAGGAGTTAGCGAGTGCTAGGTCCCCAATCTGTCGAACACACTACCAGTCCTCCTCGCACCGGGATCCTTACTCCTGACTTCCTCAGTTCAGCTTCATGAGGATTCTCCTCTTGAAAAGTCGAGAGTCCTCCTGGTGGTGGGACGTCTTGCTCTTGTCCTCGTAGGGGATTTTGTCTCGATATCTAGTGGGGATAAGTGGGCTTGACTCCGTTCCAATCGTCCCACTGCATTTGTCAATTTTTTCAGGGCTTCCCTCATGGCGATCATCTAAGGGTCTTGTCGTCGTGGAAAACCTAGTGGAGTATTCGTTTCATGAGGGTGGGTGTGAGATAGGTTTCTAAAACTTGAGCTATGACTCATGGCTCTCGAATTTTGTGGGGAGAATAAGACTATTTTTCACAATTGGGGGCCCTCCTTCTAGCGCAAAACTGTTGACGTCAAAATTAGTAAGACTAATTTTAAGCCAACTTTAAGAAAAAAGGGGAATTTATTATTGAAAGAAATCACAAAATATGTTGAGAAAGTGTAATTGTGCTATGAGCTTTTACATGAATTCACTTGCCCTTTACAAGATTTATGCCCTACTATTTATACATAACTCCAACTAAAATTACATCAAATCAGCTACAGTACCGAGATCGAAACTCAGGTCGCCAAATTCTCCTGTGATTGGTTGACGAGGCAAGTGGCCATGTGTCAATATTTTTCCCAGGTAATGATGACCTGCAAGGGGCTTGAGAATCATGGCTTCGGATTAGCGATTTTGGGCGGTGATGACACCACTTGTGGCAAGTGTATAGATTGATAGGGTGATGTGATAAGAGGTAATCATGATATTTTTCTGAGATAACAATGGGCTAGTCCGATCTGGGAGCAATGACCGAACTCAGATCTGCGTGTGGTGGGTTCAACGAATTGTTTTTGTTAGATCGGAGTTCGATAGTCAACAATTACTAAAGGCGACAATAATTGTGCTAATTTTTAATATTTACGATTATTGTTGAATATTCTTTGTATCTTAAACCCGATCAAATGTTCTATGTAAATTTTAAATTAATAATTCCTCACATTGTTGTTTCAAAAATAGCATAACATTGTAATTAATATTTCAGAAAAATATTAATCTTAGATTGTCTATTATAAATAATTTGTTGTTATTTATGATATAGCACAACATTGTAATTAATATTTCAATAGAATATTATTTGCTCTTGAAGAGCAAGAATTATAATTTTCTATATTCCAGAAGAATATGGACAATTGCTCTTGAAGAAGCAGTACAAAGTGCTCACGAAATAATACATGTTTAGAAGAATATATTTTTTGTTTAATCATATTCTTTCAAATTATTTATATTTTCTTTATTGTGTGGTTACTCAAATGGCAAACATCATAAAATTTAAGTTTGTTACATTTGATATATCTGACAAAAACTATCTGTCATGAGTACTCGATGTTGATATACATCTTGCCTTAAAAGGTCTGAGAGAGACAATTAAAAAAGGAACAAAGAATCCATGCAAGATATTGTAAATGCATCTATTTTCTTCTTCATCATCTTCACAATGAATTGAAAATGGAACATCCATGAGAAAGATCCATGAGTTCTCTAAAATAAATTAACTGAAAGATTTGATCATTAAAGTTATAGTCCTCCGCAAAGCCCACTATGAATGGATGTATCTTCGTTTGCAAGACTTCAAAATTTCAATTCTGAATTGTTCATAATATGTTCAAAATTGACTTTGTGTGGAGAAGATTACTAATGAAAATATGTTAGAGAAATTTTTTTCCACCTTTACGATTCAATGTGCTCATGCAGCAGCAATATTGTGAGCATGATTTCAAAAAGTACTCAGAACTCATATCATGCTTGCTTGTGATTAAGCAAAATTATGAATTGCTAATAAAAAATCATAAGTTATGTCCAATTGGTTCTGTATCATTGCTTAAAGAAAATGGTACTGTATTGCCTAAAGTATATGCAATATCAAGATAATGACGTGGGTGTGAATGTGCATGTGAATATGAATGTGAACGCGGGCGTGCACATGGAATAAACTATGTACAAAATAATTAACAAAACTATCAATAACAAGGCAACAATTTCAACAGATGCAAAGCAAACCAAAGTAGCACATCCAAAAATGAGCATGAAGAAATTTGTTTTAGATATGAAATAAAAGGACATTGGGTACGTACATGTCGTAAGGCAAAACATTTTGTACATCTCCACCAAATATAAATCAAGGGAAAGGGAAAAATTAAGACAAATTTTGTTGATTATGACGGTCCAATTGATGTGACTCATTCGGGCATCTCTAATTTCTTTACTGATCCAAATGAGAATATTGACCATTTGATTGTGGGTGGTGTAATAAAGGATATAAATTAATCTACTTTCTATTCTAGTACCTACATCTGTTTTTGAAATTCAATTTGAAATATGATTTTACTTTTTCGCAAAATTTAAAACTTTATTATGTATTGCTAATTTCATAATATTAAATTATGTTTATAGCTTTAAATTTCAATTCAAGTTTTTAAAATATATTTATTTGTTATATTTATATATTCATAATGAATTTTCAAAATACCTAGCTGATTGATAGTGCAACTACATATATCATTCTTCAAGATAAAATATATTTTTGAATTTAACATTAGCAGAAAATAATTTTAATAAGATAACAGGTGTATCGAATATCATTGAAAATTTCGAAACAACATGTGTTATTTTATCAAATAATTCAAAATTATCTATTAAAGATGCGCTTCATTCTAACAAATTAAGAAGAAATTTGCTTAATTTTAAAGACATCAGTTGTCATGCATATCACATTAAGATGATACAAATTATTAAGTTAAATATCTTTGCATAATTTTTTTTGTATATGACCAGAAGCAGATAAAAGAAAAACTTTATGTACTCACATCTGGTATGGATTATACTTTTATAAAATAGTTGAATCAAAAATTGTCACTAACCAGAAGTTCGTTGACTCAAAAATGGTTATACTTTGACATGATCGACTTAGACATCTAGAGCTATAATGATACGTTGATTAATAAACAACTCACATAAATATCTTCTAAAGAACTAGAAGATATTTTTTACCTAATAATTATTTATGTGTATCATGTTCGCAAAACAAGTTAGTTATTAAACCATTGACTACAAAGAGGGATGTCAAACGGGGTGAGCGGCTTGTTGACTAGTTAAAACCCAGCTCGTGGATGACTTGGGCTCGTCAAATAACGAGTCTGAGCCCAAGCTAAGCAGGGGACTCGATTCCACGAGTCAAGCTTGCTCGGCTTGTCGAGCCCACAAGCTATTTTTGACAAGCCAACGAGCTCGTCAAAAAATATGCAAATTTACCAAAAAAGATTGAAAAAATTAAAAAAATTACGAGCTTGCGAACGGCTCGTGAGCTCGCGAGCGGGTGGGCTAAGCCGAGCTTGAGCTCGACTCGCCACGAGCCCGAGCCTAGCTCATCAATTAAAGAGCCGGCTCGGCTCATTGCCTTCCCTAACTACAAAGGCAATACTAAATTTCCAACTTTTAGAAGAATTCATGGAGATATATGTGAGCTAATACACCCACTATGTGGACCGCTTCGTTATTTTATGGTACTAACTGATTTTATTAGATGATCACATACTTACCTACTTTCCAGTAGAAATGTAACATTTGTTAGACTACTTGCTCAAATTATAAAATTACGAGCATAATTCCTCTATTACATAATCAAAGCTATTCGTGTTGATAATGCTAGTGAATTTAGATCACAAGCATTCAATGATTATTGTATGTCAATTGAAATTTTTATTAAACATTCGATCGTGCATGTCCATATACAAAATGATTTAATGGAATCGTTTATTAAACGTCTACAACTTATTGATGGACCATTACTTATGAAAACAAAATTCACATCATTGGTTCGCATAGGACCAACTACCTATTATCAATATCCGCCTTTACAACTTCTATTTGGTCATTAACATAATATTTCTCTTCTACGGGTTTCTGATTGTACTATCCAAATCCTTATTTCATCCTCACAATGCATTAAAATGGGTCCCCAACAAAGACTTAAGATTTATGTGGGTTTTGATTCACCATTTATCATTAGATATCTTGAATTTTTAACGAGTAATTTATTTACTATACATTTTGCAGATTATCATTTTGATAAAATAATTACTCCAGCTCTGGGAGGGAAAAATTATACCGTGAAAAACAAGGTAAAATTTCTTTGAATGAAATAATTCCATCTCACATTGATTGTTGCAAGGATCAAAGAAGTTGATTGGTCAAAATGGAAAGAAATCATATAGGAAGAATCAAATTCTTTAGAGAAACGAAAAGTGTTTGAACATGTAGTTTGAATACCTAAAAATGTAATCCCTATAGGATACAGTGGGTTTTATACGAATTAGAAATGAAAATAATGAAATTACAAGATACAAAATCCGATTCGCAACTCAAAATTCTCACAAAGACCAGGAATTGATTGTGAGAAATCACATTATTCCATAATGGACACCATCACTTTTAGTTCTTAATTGATTTGATTGTGTTAAAGGCTCGATATGCGCCTTATGGATGTAGTAACTACCTATTTGTATGGTTCACTTGATAGTGACACATGTGTGTGTGTATGTGTGTGAAAGTCCCCGAAGGACTTAAAGTGCCATGAACAAATGACACATGCCCGATAACCATGTTTTCAATTAAATTACAAAGATCATTATATGAATTGAAACAATTCGAAAGCATGTACTATAATCGCATTAGCGAATATTTGTTGAAGGAATGCTAAAAATGACGATATCAGCCATGTATTTTCATAAAGAAAACTATATTGAATTTTCAATTGTGGTATATTATATTAATGATTTGAATTTAACTGAAACTCCTGAAGAGTTCAACAAAACTGCAGATTGTTTGAAAAATGAATTTGAGATGAAGATTTAGGAAAAATCAAATTTTGTTTTGAGTTGCTGATTGAACAATTTTTAAAAGGATTTTATTTATATATCAATTTACATATACAGAAAAAAATTAAAATGTTTTTATATATATAATATACATCCATTGACATCACCTGTAGTTTTTCGATCACTTGATGGGAAAAAATATCCATTCCGTCCACTTGAAGATGGAGAAGATATTTTTGGTCCAGAAGTACTATATCTTAGTATAATTAGAGCACTTACTTATCTTATAAACTACACTCGACCCGACATAGTTTTTCTGTAAATCTCTTTACAAGATATAACCTTACACCAATTCAAAAACATTGGAATGGTGTTAAACACTTTTTTTGCTATTTAAAATGTACTATTAATTTGAGATTATTTTATTCTCAAATGTCAGGATCTACTTTAGTGGAATATGCAGATGTAAGTTTTCTATCTGATCTACATAAAGCTAAATTATAAACAAGATATGCATTCATGTGAAGGAACAACTATGTCATGGAGATCTGTGAAATAATCATTTTGAAATTATTGCAATTCATAAAGCATGGTAAGAATATATATGGTTGAGGAACATGATCCATCGTATCCAAGCATCCTACGATTAACTTTAACAAAAGGCAGTCTAATAATTTTATATGAAAACATGCTGCTTGTATTACACAATTCAAATGAGACAATATCAAAGGTGACAGGACGAAGCATATTTCTCTAAAATTCTTTTATACACATGAGTTTCAAAAGAACGACGACATCGATGTTTAACAAATTTGTTCAAGTGAAATGTGGTTGATTTATTTTCAAAATCACTGTCAACATCTGCATTCAGGAAATTGGTTCACATGATTGGAATGCATCGATTCAAAGATTTTCAGTGATTAACATCAGAGGGGAGTAGTTGTACTCTTTTTCCCTTGCTTAGCTTTTATCTCGTTGAATTTTCCTAACAAGATTTTAACATGTCAGAATTTATCTTTAATACTCCAAGATAACTGCACTCTTTTTCCTTTGTTCAATTTTTTTGTTCCATTGAATTTTTATTGAACAAAGTTTCAAAGATACAAATATTTTGTAATGTATCATTCAAAGAGAGTCTTGTAAATTGTAAGTTTATTAGTGAATAAAAATTGTACCCCTACAGCCCTAATTTTATTATTATATCTCTAATCCTTTACTAAAAATATAAGGCTTTGATTCTCATTATAATAAGCACAAGTTTGTTGACTTTTATTCTCTCTCTCTCTCACACTCTCTTTTCTCTTTTCATAACAGTATAACAATTATACATCCCTTTTTTGTTATATATCACACTATTATGTATACAAGTAATTAGATATATTAAGCCCGTTTAATGGAAATTAAAATTTAAACTTAAATTTAAATTCAATTTAATAATTAATTTTAATTATATATTTCGTGTAACCTCCAACTTTTCAACAATACATTACATTAATTTTTATTAAAATCTATTGAAAATTTAATTATAAATATTTTTGTAAAGGAAAATCGTATTTTTCTGATCCTACCGATTTAAGGTTTGCTATCTTTTTCTTCTTCCTCCCCAAAATACCAAGTAATGGACCCATCTGCTCCCATACGTACCACAATAATTAAAGGTTGAACCCCAACCTTAAGGGCCCCCCACCGCCCCTGCCCTGAAGCATCATGAAGGAGGTAAATCGCAGGTTATGCCTCCAAGGGTACAGGGTGGAAGGCTGCTTGTACACTTACTCTTACTCAAGAGCCAAATCCATATTTCAGGATTCGAACCCTTGACGCAGCAGCCTCAAGCAAAGCTGGATTTCTCCACCCTCCCCTTTTACCACTTGGAGATGTGCCCTGGAGGCATACGTACCACAATAATTATAATTATAGTAATTAGAGCAAGCATCATTATTATAATAATTAGAGGATACGTACCGCGTTTGAAAGCATTTTCTACCTTTGAAGATATTAATTTAAATATAAAATATAATTTGAAAACCGTTGAATTTCTCAAAAACTGAAGACTGGTGAAAAGATATAAATTAGAAGAGACGAGGGAAATATATTTTGCATGTCTTTTATAGGAAATATATTTGAGGAGAAATTTTTTCAATAAAATAAATTTACACGTAAATCTGATGTTCTAATGACTTCTACAAGAACTTGGGAGACTCCCTATCTCTCAAGGAATAAAGAGGGAGCAAAGAAGGGAGCTTGTGTCACAAATTCTTCAATCAGCATTTTCATACCATAAGAAGCTTAAATTACTCCATAATATATCACATGCTAGCAGAATTTCAAAGGGAACTCTATCAATCTTCCTCTTAGAAAATAAACTTATAGGAAAACCAGACAAGTCTCTCGAGTTCCTTTTACAAGAACTTGGGAGACTCCCTATCTCTCAAGGAATAAAAAGGGGGCAAAGAAGGGAGCTTGTGTCACATTCTTCTGTTTCGAGCGGGTAGTCGCTAACAATTAAAAAGAAAATCAGACGATTGTGTGAGGAACAAACCTCTTGAGACAAAGTCCCAAAAATGGGTGTTTTATTGACAATGACTTTACAATTTGAACTAAACAGAATGCCTCCAAGGAGCGCAAGCACACGAGTACTGAAAAGAAATGTTTTAAATCTAAACTAAGAAATTGAAATTACATATTCTCTGTTTGAAAGTGTTTGATTCAGGTTCTCTGCTCTATGTCTTCTCTTCCTTTTATATTCCCTTAATGATTTTTTCGTGATCAACCGCTTAGAAACTGTTTGATTGCTCTATAACTACCCACTTTCTTTATGGTAGCTAACTTGTCGTGGAACTGCCGTCTCTAACTGCTACCACTACTATTTGTCGTTCAACCGTTTTCAACTGAACTCCTTGAATCATGGAACGTGATAAAGTTACTCAATAACTGTTTCAATAACTGCACTTCTGGATAACCATAACATTCTTATGTTTGCTAAGATCCTGGACGATTCGAAGGTTTGGACGAGAACAGGGTCATAGCTCTGGGCGACTGTAAGGCACTTCATTCGCTTAAATCTTGGGCGTCTTGCAAGCTTGGGCGATGATGTTACCGTGTTCGTGGGCTTCCACTGCATTCATTAATAACCCTATCTGGCCTTTATCCTGAATTGTCCAGTTGGACTTCATTTCTTGGGCTATTCGATTTGGGCTGCACTTTTAGTATGTCAACATCTTCAATCAGCATTTTCATAATATAAGAAGCTTAAATTACTCCATAATATATCAAATGCTAGCAGAATTTCAAAGGGAACACTGTCAATCTTCCTCTTAGAAAATAAACATACGGGAAAACCAGACAAGTCTCTCGAGTTCCTTCACAAATTCTTGAAGGTGGGAAGTTATTTATACAAATCTAGAGATCATGATATGAACATAAAAACTGCATTTCCAAATAGTACATTAAGTTGAAAAACATATATGCAGCAATAACGTGGTACAGGACAATAACACAAAATGTGCAAACTTGCCCAATCTTTATATGATCTCAATCAAGCTCAAGGAAAAATGGCACCATAAGTTTGCTAAAGCATTAATCAGAATAGATTTGCCTATACTCAGAGATACACGTGTAATTGTCTGTGTACGTGTAATGTAATTGTTTGTGTACAAGTAGATGGGCGCATGAGAAAAGAATGAAAAAATTCTAGGCATCGACAACAAAACCAAAGAGTTCACAAGCAACTTCAAATCTGACCTTGGAAATGTACATTCTGAATTGTGAGAGAATATGAAATGTCATGCAAAAGATAAGCCAACGAGATACACTAGTAACTCGTGCTATTTTTGCAAGACATACCCGATTGCTTTAACCTCTTGTAAGCTTGCAACGACAGGGAAAAGATTTATAACATTTCCGATGTTGTAAAATAAGCTTAAACTTAACGAATGCACCCCTGCAGACCTGTAACGAGATGCACTAGTAACTCGTGCTATATTTGCAAGACATACCCGATTGCTCTAACCTCTTGTAACCTTGCAACGAGAGGGAAAAGATTTATAACATTTCCGATGTTGTAAAATAAGCTTAAACTTAACGAATGCACCCCTGCAGACCTGTATTATTCGCTGCAGGTTATGTTCAGCAATACCATTATTTGTGAACAAATTGATGGTTTCTATATGAACAATATGCTGGTGTCTTAGCCGTTTCCTTGATGTAAAAAGGCAAGATTCTTAATCAACATTCACCCAGCAGTTCAGAGCAAACGAATTTTAAGCAATTTGGGGATAGAAACAATTTTCTGAAGTGAAATGGAACGCTACTAATTAATTGCAAATCTAAAGAGACTTTCGTTTATAGAAGTAATAATGTCAGTAAAACACGTTATCCCAGCATGTTATGGTTGTTTAGGATCAATTGCTTTGAAATCTTTCAATAGATGAAGCAATGAACCGAACATAAAAAAATAAAAAATAAATAAAAAAATAGAATGAATCAGTATTTTAAGAAAAGAAACTAAAATCTAGTCAATTTCATTTCAGAGTAAATTTATCCTTGGGCATTAAAGTTTAAGTAACAAACCAAAATATGAAAAACATAAGTTATTCCTTAATATTTTGCATTTCACAAAGATCTACATGGTTTATTACACTCAGTTGAGATTCTTCAATTCCACTTCAAAAACATTGTGAAGGCTAGTAACATTACCTACTCTTGAAGAGTACTCTGGTTTGCAACTCAAACAGACTTCATCTTTTATTGTGTATACACAAAAGGCTTAAATTTGAGCGCACCCCACAGCATTCATGACAAAGCCAGCCAGGCATGGCCACCCTTGTTTTTTTCTTTAGTTGGGTGGGGAGCACATGTGTACCATATCTTGAAGCCAAATTATCAATCAAATCAAGCATTCTGAAGCCTCGAGAAACTTTTTCCTTCTGTGCTTTTCAGGTATAACTCTCGTCATTATTTAGATTTCACAAACAGAAACGCCATAACAGTGCAGAGAAATCATTTCAAACCATACAATAACCCACAAAAGTTCTTGTTCACTTCCCTCTTAAGCTCATGCTTTTTCGCTTCTGATTTAAAGCAAAACGACGTGCCATAGCAGGATTGTAGAATTTCCTCATGTGCTCTGATAGTCTTTGAATAGCATGGAGATCACCAATAGCAGAAAGCTGCATCAAGAATGCATCAAATTTCCGGTATGGAAACTTCATTCCCCTGTTTACAATTTCTTCTAAAAGAACATTTGCTTCCTTGGCATTACCAGAATCAAAAAGCCCTTCAACCATCACGCAATAAGTATCCACGTCCCGTGCACAGCCCCTCTTATCCATCTCCTGCCAGGTCTCAAACGCTCCATCAGGATCACCTATCTTGAAAAACATTACAATCAGCATATTATAAGTTTGTACACTTGGCACACAATTCACCTCAATCATTTTCCTGTATAGCCTAAGAGCTTCGTTGCTGTCTTTATTATCACAAAGAACCTTCAGGAAACAGTTGTATGTAACAACATCAGGAGGGTAACCCGACTTGCTCATCTCATCCAAAACTCTATAGGCTGCCTCAATCTTTCCAACCAAACACATTCCTTCAATCAGGTCTTTGTATGTTGACACATCTGGAAGGCAGCCACTATTTCTCATATCCGCTAAGAGTTTGAAGCATTCCTCCATTCTGTCATTCTGAGCAAGAGCCACAATCATTATAGCATAAGTTTTTGCAGTAGGAGAAGACATAGTTGAGCCTTTTGATTTCATAAACTCCAAAATTTCAACAGCTTCAATCACCATACCTGATTTGCAGAAGGTATCAATGGCAGTATTATACATAAAATTATCTGGAGTATGTCCCATTTTCATCATATCCTCAAGCACAATCATAGATCTTGCTGGGTTTCTGACCCTGCACCATCCAAAAAACAAAATATTGTATGTGTCAGCATTTGGTTTGATCTTGTGCATCACCCGCTTAAACATAGCTTCAGCATCCTCAACAAGACTACACTTACACATAGCATCAAGCAACAAATTAAATGCATTAATTTCCGGTTGAGTCTTCACCCTTATCTTCTTCTTCTTTGCAAACTTTTGAAGATGTGTCAAGTGCTTCTCGGTATACTGTCTCAAAATGGTCAACAAAACCTCAATAGGAACAGAACTCTTGTCGTTCCTTTTCATATAATCCAGCAGATCACACACAATCCGGAACTGCTTCACCTTGTACTTTGTACTTGATAAAATGTCAATCATCTCATTATACGCCTGAGGCTCATGACTATAGTGTTCTTGATGCCCTGCCCAATTAAAAAACCTAAATGCCAATTTCTCCTCAAAACGAAGCCTGTGTAAGACCTCTACCACCAGAGGTGTTGTCAGTTCCATACCTAGTTTATCAAGAGCCCATTCCATTTTATGCTCAGGATGGGAGTTATCTAAGACTGTTCTGTACACCTTGTCAATAACATCATTACATCTAGTTTGAGATATTTCCTCCAATGCAACTGCTTCTAAAGTGCAAAATTGCCTAAACCTATAACCACCAAATCTTAATGGAAGAACTAATTCGGTAGCTGAACTAGAAATTCTCCTATAAACAAAAGATGGGTTGATAAGTGAAGTTCGATTCGATGTAAAAATTGGAGACTTGGGTATTTCTGTACACCTATCACAACGACAAAAATGGACAGAAAGTAGGAAGGGATGGTGATGAATCGTGACTAATGGCATCCATTTATTCCTCAATAAACTATGAGCTGTATGTAAAGCATAAGAAACTGAAGGTCGGCACAACATTGTGAATAAATTCAGTTAACTGCCCCAATCTAAATAATTGAATTACAGAAAATACAGGTATATGGAAGGGGATGAGGGGATTACACTTGAGGGACGGCTGGTGCTGAAGGCAAGGACATAACCATACACAAACGACGGCGGAGCCACCTGGAGAGGATATCTAACTGCGCCTAGTGCAAAATTCGAAGAGAAAGAACCACAAAATGGGCTATTGGGCTACCGATCTTGTCTTCAAGGGGTGGGACGGGCGGAGGTCGATTCTTTCAGGCAAAATTCGAGGAGAAGGCACCGCAAATGGGCTATTGGGCTATCAATTTTGTCAACTATTATAATTTAAGAATTCATTTGTAAAAAAATTAAATTAGTCGAATTATTTTAAAAATCAGGTGATATTATTTTAAATTGATATTTGCTAAGGAATAATTGAGATATTATCTCTCATCTTACCACTTTCTTAAAAATGTCAATCATAGATCTTCCTCCCCAATATTCTCACACATCCTAAAATAGAAATAGAATCTTGCACATTCAGTTCCTCGGGGGATAGCTTAGTGGTGCAACGGACAGAAGTAAGTTTATTTCACTCCTTGCTAGCAACCGTAGTATGAAGGTTCGATTCTTGAGATATGGAATTGGACTCCTTATAGGCACAGTGTACAGACAGCTTTTGTTCCCTCGCATGCTGGGCACATCCCGTGATTTACCTCCATCAGAAAGCTCTAGAGGCAGGGTGGTGGGGACCCTCAAAGTTGGGGTTCAGTTTTTTTTTTTTATTATTATAATTTTTAAATAGAATCTTGCTCATTCATGTCGTTATTTTTTCAGAATAAATGAAAAATTTATCCACAATTTCCCTAACTTGATTTCTCTAGATAAATGTTTCCTTCTCGTTGTCACAGTTTCTTCACCATTTTTCCATTTGTTGGAGAAGGAAAGAATGAATAATCATTTACAAACAAATTTTCCGCTCATGGGTATCGACCACCATGTTTTCGATCATAATTTTGAAAAATTCGCAACAAATTGATTATATATTCCCACAATTTGCAATAAAAAAATAATAAAAATAAATAAATAAATTGTAATACGTTGTGAGTATGACTTATTCAATTGTGTGATTATAACTTATAAAGTTGAGTGACTATGATAACCAGTTACAAAGTATGTGACATTGTTTTGTCTCATATATCATGTGTACTAAATTATATAGTTCAAGCTAGCATGTATAATTTAAAAATGGTGATAATTGCAGCTGCAGTTCAAACCGTTCTTCTTCTTTTTTTACAAACTTTTTCAAACATTTCATTTGTCCAACCATGATCTTAAACCTCTGATTCCGTTGCAGCATAAGGATCACTAGACGGATTACATCCATAAAAACATTAGTTTGCCTAAAAACTTGTATGTGTCTCGTGAGATGTGTGATTAAAATTGAAATTTGACAAGTTAAAATATAGATTTAGCAGAATTTTATCAAACGAGTCATAAGTATTTCGTTACTTTCTTCTCAATAACATCTTGTGCATTAGTCAACATGGACGGAGGCATAAAGATATGTCGGTGTGGGCTGGAATATAATTTGTTTTTTAATGAACTCATGTAATAGAAGATGCTCCTTCCCACACGAAATTTAGTTTAAAATGTTAAAGTCACGATGCTCATGACAAAATTGGTCAAACTATATTTTTTGGACACTATGACAAAGTTCTAATAAATATATTTTTATTAAGAAAAATTAAATATAGAGCATATTATTTATTTTGATTATAACATGAATTTCATGGTTGAAATAAGTAAATATTTAACTCACAATTATAGATAAGTTATATATGAAAAATACATAAGAAAAGATTTAATTATTTTAAGCTTAGTCAGACATGTGGCATCTCATACTAGTTAAAATAAGTCATTATCTTTATTTTAATTAATAAAAATTATTTATTAATTAAATATATATAATTTAAAGTACCTAATTTGATAATGAGTTATTTATGCATGACTATGAATAAAATAAATTTGTAATTGTTGTAAAATCATAAACTAAATTTGAAAGATTGAACATTGGGCTTGGGTTGGGAGAAGTTAGTTGGGCTATAATTAATTTTTAAACTGATTTAAGGTCTTGTTTGACCCATATTCTTTAAAAAATACATTTTTATATAGTAATTTGATATTATTTTAATCACATATTTTTTAATAAAACAATATTACACGCAAATTCAAAAGTTTTTCTTATCTTTTAATCACACATTTTTCATCAATATACTATTCAAAAATGCATTCTTATGAAAATAATGTGGTTCAAACAAGGTCTAAATTTTTATTCTTTTGTTATTATACCTTGAATTTAAACTAAAATTTTCATTTTTTACATACCAATTTGCTTCTGGGCTGCTCTGCTCCCTTCTCCATCAGCCTATGTTAGCCATACAAAATGCAAAAACTTTGTGTATAATTTCGATGGAGCTATATGTACATAACAACTTACATAACGATTCATCACTAGATGATGTGACGAAATTTAATTAGATCAAAATCTCATTTTTTTTTTAAAAAAAAAAATCTTCACTTACATTTTGACCTTATCATTACGTAAATAGTTATGTACAACAAGCATTTTCCCTATAATTTTGTCGATAATGAAAATAAGTTGATATAAAATCCAATGTAGATATTTTGGGAGCAGCACGTGAGTCAGTGCAAAGATGCTTGCAAATCATTGAACCTGCAGCACATTTATAAAGTTTCATGGCTTCATTTAAAATTCTGGAAAATGATATGAATGAAATGCAATTATCACTAGGGGTGATTTTTTTAAGTTACGAGACACTGATTGCAAAGGACAAACAATTGTCCATCTCAATCAAATTATACGAAGAAGGCTTGAAAATGATATAGATATTACAAAAGTTAGAGCCTCTTTGTGAGTAATTTTTAGAATTATTTTTTTGACCGTTAGGAAAAAAAAGTAAGATTCATCTGTGAGAGAAGAAATTAAATATGACGGCTGAAATAGTAAAATAACGATCAAAAAATTAATTTTTTGAGTGAAAAATCGGGCCCAAACAAGCTCATTTTTTATAAGTTATTTAGAGCCTGAGCCTGTTTGGGAGTGATTTTAACAATTGATTTTTTCACCATTAAGAGAAAAGTGAGGTCCACCTGTGAGAGAAGAAGTCAAATATGACGGCTGTAATAATGAAATAATGGTCAAAAAAATCAATTTTTTTGGTGAAACAATCGCTCCTAATCAGGCATTTATTAAGTTGTAAATTTTTTTTTTATATAAGTGAATTTTTAAATATAAGCAGTATTTTTAGTTACTAGTTATTTACACACACATATAAATTAATTTTGGTCTTATGTGACTTTTTTTTTCTTTAATTTTTAAGTAAACTTAATAATTATAAGTAAACATTTCTCACTTCTTACTTATGGTTAAGCCTTTGTTTGAGTCTCATTTTTTCCATCGAAATGCATTCTTCAACGGTAATTTAACTCATTTTAACTGTACATTCATCAATAAAAAAATTGTTACGCATAAGAAGGTGCTAATTTCATTTACATATAACAAATAATAAGGTCTAAATCCATTTCAATGAAGGTGCAAATTTAATATGAGGTGCATGTGAAAGAATTAACTAGCTGGCGAAAATAATATGAGGACCAAGAATTGTCGATGAAGCACATTATATGTAAACTATAAATAAAGATAAACGGCTAACTTCTTATGGTTTGGAGTCAAAAATCGGAAGAACAAAAGGTTGGACACAAAATCGCTACTTTATATATGTTTATATACTATTATCATTGATGGAATTTGCAAAATGGATTCATTTATGGTTTATGCAATAATTTTACAATATTTATTCTACACAATTTTGCTAATTTATTTCCATACTCTATTTACTATAGCCCCTGTTTGTCATTCATTTTCTCCCATTTTTTCTACAGTATTCATTTTCAACCACACACTCTTTATTAAAATCATATTACACGTAAATAAAAAATTTTCCTTCTTTTTTAGGTTCTGTTCAGTAGGGATTTTGAAAATCGATTTTTTGATCGTCAAAAGAAAAGTGAGGACCACATGTAAGAGAAGAAGTCAAAAATTACGATTGGAATAGTGAAATAACGATAAAAAAATCAATTTTTTTTTAGTGAAAAATCACTCCCAAATACACCCTTAATCATACATTTTAATATCAATCACTATTTCATAATACACTCTTCCCAAATAATGGGTGACAAACACACCCTTAATTGTCATTCTTTGACACTCCAATTGTACCCAGCAAGACTTTATTAATTTTTTTTTTTTTACCAACCTTTATCACCCTCTAGACAATCAATGAATAATTAACACCAAACCATTCTAAAAAAAGGTTGAACCCCAACCTTGAGGGTCCCCACCGTCCCGCCCCTTGAGTTTTGTGAGGGAGGTAAATCGCGAGATGTGTCCTAATAGGTCAAGGAATAAGAGCTGCCTGTACACTGTGCCTATAAGGAGTCCAATTCCATGTCTCAGGAATCGAACCCCCACACTACGACTGCCAACAAGGCGTGAGATAATCTTACTCTTGTCCTTTGCACCACTGGACTATGTCCCGGGAGCTCCAAACCATTCTCTTTCTTATTTCAACCAATTATAGCATTACATTTTTTATTTAATTTATTTTGCAACAGAAAAACGTTTTAAATTATAATGACATGTTCAAGAACAAGACCCCAAAAAAAAAAAAAAAAAAATTCCATATAAAACTTATAACGTAATTTAATTTCATTTACTATTTGAAAATAATTTATTTTACTATATTTTATATCGTTGAACATCACTTTAGTTCTTATTTAAAAATATTATCGTCCTCTTCACGACTATCGTTTTCTTTCATTGTTGTCACTCAGCTCTATCTAATCATCAAAACAAGCTCTATCTTCTTCACCTTTTTCGCTCTACAAAATTATCAACTTAGAATTTGATGTATGGTTTGAAAATGAAGACAACTAGCTGATAATTAGCTAGAGAAATGCTTGTTTGACCCTATTTTTTCTTTTCTTTTTTTTTTCTCCCCCAAATTCATTTGTAGCTACTTATTTTCATATCACAATTTATATCAATTTTTTAAATCATATATTTCATAGTTTTATTATTATTATTATTATTATTATTTTATTATCAAAATCTACTTAAAACTTAACCCCTGGTTGTTGGAGGTTAAAAATTATATTTTCAGCAAATTTTGATAAAAGTTGATCAAATATATAGATCATATGAAATATATGGTTAAAATTAGTTGTTAAATTTATTATTGATAAAAATCTAAATTTTAATACTTACCAAACAAAGGCTTAACTTTATCAAAACCAAATGATGATAAAAATCTCCTAATCCTCGAGAGATTAGGAACACCAAACTCAAATGGGGTCAAATGACCCCCACAAAAATTTTGTTTTTTTTTTGTTTTTTATTTCACAAAATAATTGTTTTGACCTTTTTATGATTTATTTGGACGCACTCATTACGAAATGTTAAATGAGGTTAAAATATTACATTCTTAATACATTTTCGAAGTGTTTATGGCCTAGATTTTTGCTTATTAATGGCTTGCGAAATGATCTACCTTAACAAAAGTTATGAGGCATCAAAGTAGACAGTTCCAAATTAGTGTTCGAGAATTTCGATATTATGCCAATTTTCAAAATTCATCGATGATCGTATATTATTCGAATCCATAAAACATTTACGTCATCTAAAAGGTCTTTCCAAGAACTATATCGTAGTCACATTGAATGGTCCAAATGAATATTAAAATTGGTTAAATATGTATCTTAAAAGAGATATCTAACTCGTCTTTTATTTAAATATTTTTAATTATTTCATTAACTTTTTTTTTTTGGCACAATAAAATTTTCAATATAATTATATCATTTTATTAGGAAATTTTATACGAAATACGACGGCATAATAGGATCGTTATGATTAATGTACTTTGAGTTACTTTCGAACTATTTTTGCTTTAAATTTAAATTTCATTTACTTCATAGATTAAATGTAAATTTTATTTTAATTCATTTACTTTTTATATTTAATTTGATTTTCACGTCATCAACTTAACATCTGTTATGAAATGATAAAAAAAAACTATACAATTAGGATAATTCATTTAACAATATTAATAATGATATAATTATAAAACGTTTTCATAGTATCAAAATGTGTACTAACTTATTCTTATTAATATCGTATTCTTTTTCAAAAAAATTAACACTTCAATTTTTGGCATCACGATTAGGGATGGCAATGGGCCGAGCCGAGCTGGCTTGGCCCTTTAAACCACGAGCTCGGCTCGGGATCGTGGCGAGTCGAGCTTGTGGCTCGTTTTTAACGAGTCGAGCCGAGCCCAAGAGCCGCTCGCGGGCTCGACGAGCCGAGCATCGAGCCTCCTGCTCACGAGCCGAGTTTTAACGAGCCAAGTGGCTCGTCAGCTCGAATTGTTCGGCCCGTTTGACATCCCTAGTCACGACACAAAGGTCTGAATCCACCCCCTGAGGAACACCATATGAATAATTATTGATGTACAAAGAAAACCTTTAAAAGAAGAAGAAGGGAGTTTTTCCTGAGTATGGGGTTTTACCCATATGGCGCCGTACATGTGTTGAATGGTGTCTATTTTTCTTTTTTTTTGTGTGATTTTTGACAAGAAGCATTGATGATGCACCTAATGGAATTCTATAATAATTTTATGAAAGTTTCTCTGTACGTAGAGCAAAATTAAAAAAAATAATAATAATACTATCCATTGAAAAAGAATCATTTCATTCCAAAAAGTTTGTCTTTTTTTATTAATAAATATTAATTAATATAGATCAAAACTTACGCATAAGTACATTAAGCATACTTAGACAATCAATAACCAAGTGAAATACAGCTACTTCGAGAATACTTGGGCTAAGAAAAAGAAAAAAAGTGTACATAAGATAGTCATTATAGTCCTAAAGTCAAAAAATGAATCAAAACATGCGGATACAAAATAAACATAACCTTGTACTGTGTGTTTTAATTCGTCTAACTATATTATTCACATGCAGACTAAGTTTTTCAAAAAATTTCCTAGTCCATACCATCCAATTATGATAAACGGTACTAGCATGCACAATTTTTTTAGATTTAGTTTGCCAATATTACTTGTAGTTGGCTTTAGTTTCTAATTTTACTTTTTGTAGTGTTTGGTTCTTATCTTCTTCTTGAAGTCCCTTTGATTAGAAATTAGGCCACTGTCCTTGGAGTGGGGTATTTTAGCTTTCCTTCACATTTACTCTTCGATGTAATGGCGCACGGATTTGCACACCTAATCACGTTCTCACCTACTTCCCAATTATACCCACATTTTTAATCAATGGACGGAGCTCTTGTTTCTAATTATTAATTTGGAAGCAATCGAAATGATATTTATTTTTCAGACTGTTGAGTGTTAAAAAAAAAAAATAATAATAATAATAATAATTTTTTACAGATCAAGCATAATTGTGGACAAGCTCGATCTTTATACATCAACGGAATATTTTGTCAAATTACCTGAAAGATATAGAGTGTTTAGTTATAATAGAAAGACAATCGTAGTTTGATTATATTATTAAAATACATTTATACAATAACATATTATACACACGAACCAATAAATTTTTTTAAAATTTTAACTGCACATTTTTCAAAAAATACTATTCAAAACTCTATATTTTCTTTCGTAATGGGAGACAAACAAGCTCTAAATATGGCTTAAAGGCTAATTTATTTAAGTAATGATATTTGCAGTCTCTCACTGTCGTAGTTATCATATCTGGCATACATGTGACGGTTAGTAATTTGATACATTAATGTAGAAGTTTTTTATTACTTTATACAATAAATTATTAATCGCTACATGTATATCACGTAGGGTCACTGCGATACAAATAACATTATTCAATTTATTTATTTTAGTCAAAATAAAATAAATAAAAACCTAAAAACCAATGGGCTTTATTGGCCGCCAGTAATCAATGTTGTCAAATCTGCTTTTGGTTTCCCCCCAACAACCAGCTTACGTTACTGAATTCAGTGGTTTGTGACGGGATATTAAAAAACTATTTTCCTTAATAAAAAAGCAATATTTATGGGGTTTTGTTTAAAAAATAGACTTTCCACGTCAGCCCACTCTTCACCCGGTGTAGCAGCAAATCACACCTGATTAATTTGGTTTTTAAATAAAATTTGAAAAGCTCGAGGAAACTTTACCTACACTTTTAGGAAACTTTTGACAAACATATTTGAGAATCCGAATTAAGAATCGATACGTTTTCATGGATTTGTTTGGTATTGATTTTTTAATCGTTAGGAGAAAAGTGGGGACTACCTGTGAGGAAAAAAGCCAAACATGAATGATTTAATAGTGAAATAACGGTCAAAAATCAATTTTTTGAGGTGAAAAATCACTTCCAAACGGGCTCTAAATATTGAGTTTGGTCTTCATTTTTAAATTAATTTTTTCTTCAAACTCATTTTAAACCACATATTTAATAGGATACACATTTTTTTAATCAATTTTTCAACTACACATTTTATCAACTTTGATTAAATTAGCTAAATCAAACAAGGGCATAATTTCATGATTTGAATTCTTATACTTCGATAAAATTAACGACAACTAGAGATTGAGTTAGTACTCAATCACTTTTTTGTATTGCTTATTCGATTTATAAAATTAAACTTAACTTTTTTTTTTTTTGGTACAGCATTTTTCTATAGCCTTTGATATCTTACATTTTAGAAATAAAATTTTTGTCTGTCTTGTCCAACCGTGTGGTGTCACGCTTTAATCTCTTTGAGAAGTATTACAGATACAGCACATTTGATAGCATTGTTGACAGCCCTCCTACATGTAAGACTCGCTATTAAAATAATCGTTGGCCCCATATTTTTAAGAGGACTGTAAAAATTACAGAACTTTGGTTCCGCACAAACATCACTTCCCATTCTCTTTTTGTTTCTGTATAAAACAAGGGTCGATGTGTAAAGAGGGTATTGGCAATGTGGGGGGCAATGAAGGTGAGTAACTGGACAGCAGAGACTGCAAAAATACAAGGGGAGAGGGTGGTTGGATTGAAAATGGCACAAGAAGGAGAAGAAGGAATTTTAGGATTTAAACAAATAAATGTTAATTTTTAAATTTAGTATTATTTAATGAATATATTTTGTCCGATCCTGAAATATAATTGATCGAAAGTGTTATCTCAAATATTTGTTAGTTTTCCTATTTGATTGTGCCCAATATGATCTACGAAACCTAACCTTACTTTTAAGGGGAAGATTGAAGAATATAAAAAAATGTTGAACCCCAATCTTGAGAGCCTCTATTGTTCCCTTTTTGGAGCATTGTGAGGGAGATAAATCGCAAGATGTGTCCCAATATGCCAGGAAATAAAAGTTTACCCGTATACTGGTACCCACAAAGATTTCAATTCCATATCTCATGAATCGTACCCTCACACTGCGACTACCGACAGGGTTAAGACTACCATATTCCTGTCATTTGCACCACTGGATTATACCCCGAGGGAAGATTGAAGAATATAAAAAATATTTAAGATTGAAGAATAAGAAAATTGGTTGTACTTAAAAAAACAAATTAATCTTACTTTTAAGTTATTGATATTTTCAAACATGAATTTTAGTCTCTATTTGATGGTCATTATTATGTAAAATTGATGTTTTGAATAATAATTTTTTAGAGAATATATGACTAAAAAATGAAGAAAATTTTTGGAGTTATATGTAAAATATTTTATTTTGTGAATATACTGTTGAAAATGAATATGAAAATAAATTATTTTATTTTAAAGAGCATCAAACAAGCTTAATATTTATATTTTTAATTAATATAACCTTTGTTTATACTAAGAAGGCAAGTGTCTATCAGTCATAGAAAAGCCAAAACTTGTACTCATGCCATAATATTTATATATATATAAATGTTTATTCCAATTTTTATTATATAAAATTCATTAGGTTTCCTATCCTTTTATGATGGTTTTCAATTTCAATTTGGTTCAATGATAGAAATCAAGTAGCTGCCACCAAACTTGGTTATGACCCCCACCCCAAAATTCCCGACACCACACCCACCCTAAATGAAATCTACATATTCTAAGTAAAATATACTAATCAATCACTATCCATTGCTATTTAAAAATTTAATTAAGAAAAAAACAAATAAATTATTTTGTTAATGACAAATTCATAAAATTAGGAGGATGATAGTTAGTCTTCTCAAATAAATAATAAAAAAATGACATTAAAAGTAAATAAAGTAGAGATAGTCAAAATAACATTTATTGCTTTGTTAGGTCAAAATAATATTTACCACTTTATCATATAATTTAGAGTTGAGAGAATGGTTACATTACTTTGAACCGAAAAAGAAGCCTTTTTTTTTTACCCTCTTTTGAACTTAATTGGTCAAACTCTATGCCTTTCTTTGAACAAAAGAGAAATTACTTTTCTTATTGCACCTGATTAGTGATCCGTGCTGATGATACGTTATGAAATTAGAGGAACAAGAAAGAAAAATAACAGAAAAAAATACGATGACAATAGACATACATGTATTCTTTTGAAGATCAAGGTCTATTTATAGGTTACAATTAGGGTTACTGGGTACAACGATAGAGATTAATTAATAACATTAATTAGCATTTCTCTTTCTAAATAAGATGCTATTTGGGAAATTCTTTTTTAAAAGTCATCAAAAATTTGTACTTCATTTGTTAATGCCACCTCATTAAATTTTACAATGTAAATAATTGGTTAAAGCGTATTAGTGGATAATTTACAATCTTAACAATAAAAATAAGGGGAAAAGGGATGAGAAAAGGAATGGTTGATGAGTTTCGAATCTGTAACTGTCAAAATTTCCTTAAGCATTACATGTGATTACAATCTTAACAATATTATCGTGATATTATACAATAAATACATAATATTCGTCATATGTTTTAAAATAATGTTGGATTTACTTAAGTCAAAATGAAGAAAGATTCACTCAACAAATTTATAAAATTTGCATCACATGTAAAATTTCAATTTTTCTAAAGAATTGATTCAATTTGAAATAATAACTTAATATTCGAATTTTATAGTATTCAATTTCGAGTTATGTTACAAGTACAGGGTTTTTGCAAATAAATTTTTTCACAAACACAGCCCCTGTTTGAGCCACATTATTGTAAAAAATGAGAATGAAAAATATAACCCTTATGGGCCCACCAACACAAGAGATAAAAAGTCAAATATGATGACTTGATGTGATGGATAACGGTCATATTTTTCATTTTAATAAGAAAATAATAGAGCTCAAACATGGCCTTATTTTTTCATTTCAAAATCTTGTATGAATTCTGTAAGTTTTCCTTGTACTCGAAGAAAAATCCTTCAATTTCAACTGTCAACAAATGTTATACATATGGTATAGATCTTATGTATAACCCGATTGACAATATATCTCGACCTCTTATAAAAAGTTCGACAGAATGTCCTTCGAACCAACACATTTTAGTACGTCGTTGATGGTAACATTCCCAAGTTATCGAGAGCAGCAGTCAAATTGATTGTCAATAATCACAGTAACCGAACTATAAATCATAAAAAATAAAAACTTTAATTATTTATTTTTTATAAAATTAACTATTTTAATTATTAGTAATTATCTCTTTTTAAAATGAATCATTTTCTTTCTCTGACTAGTTAAAGTCTTCACCCCACAGGTGCCCTTCTCCTATATAAACTCCTACATAATCAACTCTTTCTCTTCTCTATTCTGTCTCTGATTTATATATACAATCGTGTCTTCAGTTTCTGAATCATCGTAATGGCTTCAAACGGCAGTTCAGATGGCCTGATCGTGAGTTTCGGTGAGATGTTAATCGATTTTGTGCCGACGGTCTCCGGCGTGTCGTTGGCGGAGGCGCCGGGATTCTTGAAGGCACCTGGTGGAGCTCCGGCCAACGTGGCGATAGCGGTGGCGAGGCTTGGCGGAAAGGCCGCCTTCATCGGAAAACTCGGTGAGGATGAGTTCGGTCACATGCTCGCCGGTATCTTGAAGGAAAACGGCGTCTCCGCCGATGGCATCCCCTTCGATAAAGGTGCACGCACCGCCCTAGCTTTCGTCACCTTACGCGCCGATGGAGATCGTGAATTCATGTTCTATAGGAATCCCAGTGCTGACATGTTGCTCACTCCCGATGAATTGAATCTCGAGCTCATTAGATCTGTAAGTGTCGCATCATTCAATTTTATACATATATTTACATACATATAAAAATTGGATTCTTTGTCGGTTGATCTATCTTGTTTTTATTATACGGATATTTCTTATTTTTTAATTTTTGATACTTTTCTTGATTTCTGATCACCGTGAATGATCATTGAGATCTTTATAAAAAAAATTTCTTCGATAATTCTGAATTATTTTGTCTAATCAATTATTTTTGGTAATTTTTTGACTTTATGTTAAATTAACGTGGGCATCCATATCCCACGAGTGGGTTGGTGAAATCAAGAAATTTAATTTTTTGAAAAAAAAAAAGGAAAAATTTAGTTCCTTGATAATAAGAATATAGCATAATAGAAATTTTCTGGGGTTCAGTTTCTGATACAAGTCGAGTGTGAAATTTTTTTTGGCCTTTTATGAGGCGGATGATGCAAATGGTTGTTGTGGACGCGCCCTGTTTTTCCACGCGCCGCCACTCACCGTTATGTTGATTTATTTACCGCCTCGCAGTGGGCCCTCCGAACTCATTAATTGGGCCCAGGTGGATTTTCCACTCAGATCCATTTCAATTTGGATCCGGATTTTTCGCATGCTTAGGCTAATTTCGGCATTGAACAAATCTTTGGTCAAAGATTATGAAAAAGGAGGAATTGTAGGGCCGTTAGGTGGCTGATGAAAGATTATAATGCAATTTTTTAAGGTGCAGTTGAGTTTATTAGGATTTCACTGATAATACGATGAGGATTGTTAAATACTCCTAAATATAGACCAATAAAGCCAATTGTACACTCTTTTTATACATCATTTTTTGCACATCATCCGAGTTGACAACCTATGATTGATGGAAGTCTGGTTTTTTTTTTTTTTTTTTAAACTATCAAATCGAAATTTGACAAGTGGCGGAGTATACACAAAGCTAGACACTATAATGTATATGAAACATTGTTGGATATAAACAACACTATAATACCTTATTATATATTCTTTAAAAAAAAAAAAAAAAAAAACGTAAGTCTTACTCCCAATGAAAAGACAATCTTCAATAATTTTTCCTAATGCTTTAGAACCATCTAGTTGCTAGTTGATAAGCTTTGAACTTACATCTACTTTGAATTTGTATAAGCCAAAGATAAGCAAAATATAAGGTATTTGGCACATTGAATGTTCATTTATTAATTGCAATTTTTCATTGTTTCTACTGTGACCTCGAATGTTTTTGTAAGATATATATGAGCCCTTTTGACATGCTTTTTGAAAAATCAAAAGCTGTTTTTGAGACGGTTGAACATAGTTTGATAATTTTTTTAAAGTTCTCTGTCAGACTAGAATAGTTTTTAAAAGAAGCTGTCCTAACGTAGAAGAAGCTTTTCTATAAGAAGCAAAAGCCCTGTCTGACTAGAAGAGTTTTTAAAAGAAGCTATCCTAATGTCGAAGAAGCTTTTCCGCAAGTAGCAAAAGCCCTGCCAAACGGGCTCCATAGCTATCATTAATATAATTTGGCAAAATGAATATATGAATCATGTATACTTAAAAAACTTGTTTACATAAATTTCCACAGGCTAAAGTGTTCCATTATGGATCGATAAGCTTGATCGTGGAGCCATGTAGATCTGCACATTTGAAGGCAATGGAGGTGGCCAAGGATGCCGGGGCATTGCTCTCATATGACCCCAACCTTCGGCTGCCATTGTGGCCCTCAGCTGACGAGGCCCGAACGCAAATCATGAACATTTGGGACAAGGCGGATGTGATCAAGATCAGTGATGTTGAACTAGAGTTCCTCACGGGGAATAACAAAATTGATGATGCTTCGGCAATGTCCCTATGGCATGATAACTTGAAGCTTCTCTTGGTGACCCTTGGAGAAAATGGCTGCAGATATTACACTAAGGTACTTTAATTGTTAGTTTCATCTTCTTAATTTCTGTACTTCAGAGCATTAATGCCATGATGAGTAGGTGAAGCTCTTAAAAGAAGAAACAGCCTTCGTCCATGTCTATATATTTTGTGGAAAACAGTGTTATAATATTATCATTTGGCAGTAAATCTGTATATTTAAATAAGATAGTAGTATTAGATAAAAATCGAATTATTAGTAGATTTTTATAAAAGTTGACAGAACATATAGTTGAAAAGTTGTGGATTGGTTAAAATTAAATATTGACTTTGACTTAAATATTTTAATCTACTTTTTAAGCTGAGCCAAACAGGGCTACATATTTCTGACTGCATTTTCTGCATCTCATAAAGATTTCTTTTTAGATTTCCACTATTTGAAAAATGTGATTCATGTGGCTCTAAACTATAATAATTTTCTGTTTCATTCTATTAAGTTTGAAATACTGGATTTATTGGGTTATCTTGAGGTATAAAACAAGGAAAAACCTAATAGAATAATGTTTTTACCGTGATTCATTAAAGAGAAATTCATTACTACATTTAAAAAAAATAAAAAATAAAAAAAAAATCTCCTGCAAGGTGTTTGAGCATTTATGACCCAACATTAGTGCATTTTCTTGAAATGCCAATGGTAGATAAAATATTCTAGGAAAAGAAATATTATGCCACTGAGGTTACTATACTATATAAACTAAGCTCATGTTTGAAGGGGATTAAAATCAAATTTTTAGTAGATTTTGATAAAAGTTGTTGAAATGTGTAATTGAAAAGTTGTTGGTCCCATTAAATTTGTGATTAGAATTAGTTGTTGACTTTAATTTAGATTAAAATCTGAATTTTAATTTGTACCAAACCGGGGCTAAGAAATAACCACCACCATCTTGAATTTATGGTACTCCCAGCTTCAAAAAGCTACCAAAAGTAGCTCATTTTGAACCACACCTTGTCACTTCCTCACCCTCTATCTTAGATACCAGAATACTTTGATTCTGCATTTGTTCTTTCTTTTTCTCCCTTTACCTTTTTGTTTGTTATAATAAATTCTTTATCCTACATATTCCTTTTTCATATCCCATAATTTTTTTTCCCTTAATGTGAAGATTCAGTACGATAGCAAAAATATCTTCCTGGTTATTAATATATTTGCTCAACATGTGAGGCTACATATTTCTGACTGCATTTTCTGCATCTCATAAAGATTTCTTTTTAGATTTCCACTATTTGAAAAATGTGATTCATGTGGCTCTAAACTATAATAATTTTCTGTTTCATTCTATTAAGTTTGAAATACTGGATTTATTGGGTTATCTTGAGGTATAAAACAAGGAAAAACCTAATAGAATAATGTTTTTACCGTGATTCATTAAAGAGATATTCATTACTACATTTAAAAAAAATAAAAAATAAAAAAAAAATCTCCTGCAAGGTGTTTGAGCATTTATGACCCAACATTAGTGCATTTTCTTGAAATGCCAATGGTAGATAAAATATTCTAGGAAAAGAAATATTATGCCACTGAGGTTACTATACTATATAAACTAAGCTCATGTTTGAAGGGGATTAAAATCAAATTTTTAGTAGATTTTGATAAAAGTTGTTGAAATGTGTAATTGAAAAGTTGTTGGTCCCATTAAATTTGTGATTAGAATTAGTTGTTGACTTTAATTTAGATTAAAATCTGAATTTTAATTTGTACCAAACCGGGGCTAAGAAATAACCACCACCATCTTGAATTTATGGTACTCCCAGCTTCAAAAAGCTACCAAAAGTAGCTCATTTTGAACCACACCTTGTCACTTCCTCACCCTCTATCTTAGATACCAGAATACTTTGATTCTGCATTTGTTCTTTCTTTTTCTCCCTTTACCTTTTTGTTTGTTATAATAAATTCTTTATCCTACATATTCCTTTTTCATATCCCATAATTTTTTTTCCCTTAATGTGAAGATTCAGTACGATAGCAAAAATATCTTCCTGGTTATTAATATATTTGCTCAACATGTGAATTATTGAAAGAATCGACCATGCCTCATAAATTTTATGCTGAAAAAACTGGATATAATGTGTGTCATGTATCAATTCTCTCTTTAAAATTTAACTTTGGATTTGCCCCTCATGTTGGAAAATAGAATTTCCATGGATCAGTTGATGCCTTCCACGTCAAGGCTGTGGACACAACCGGGGCTGGCGATTCTTTTGTAGGAGCCCTTCTCTGTAAGATTGTCAACGATCATGACATAATCCAGGTAATGTAATTTCTTGATAACATTGTTAATACATTGCACGTTCTAATTATGTTTAGTATTTACCGAACACTGATTCTATTGATTTCTTGATTTCCAGGATGAGCTTAGATTGAAGGAAGTACTTAAATTTGCATGTGCCTGTGGAGCAATTACCACGACTAAAAAGGGAGCCATCCCAGCTCTCCCAACCGAGAAAGAAGTCCTCGCTCTTCTTAAAGAAGGAAAATAGAGGAAAGATGTCTTCCTTTCCTAATTTTGATTTTTACCATGTTTTTCTAGACAAGTTTTGAATTTGGATTTGGCAATTGGTATCTCTGTTTCAGTTTTTCTTTATGTGCTTGATATGATGAAATAATTTCTTTAAGGTAGTTAAATAAATAATGATCTGTCATTTTCTTTTGATAAATGCTTGTGGCTTGCAGTTGCAGCGATCATTGAAATCTTCTTTTTCCTTTTCCTACAGTTGTTATCCAGCTCATTCTGGTCAAATATCTTTATCAATAATTAAATCCGCTTAATTAGGCACTTTTTATTGAATACACATTGCATGTTTGGTATGTTTTATTTGACAATATCAAAAGTTTATTCATTTTCTTTTGCAGCGTGATATTTATTTAGGAAAATAAATTTTAGATACTCGCCAAATCTGAAAAAATTCAGAAGTCCATTCCTTGGATACCCTGCCTACGTTACCATTCAATATTTCTTGGTCCACGATTGACCAAACTACATGGGCACCTGGGTCCAGCATGAGTTGGATCACTTAATTACACTTCATAATTGAAAAAAATGAGTGCACTGAAGATACATATGCTCAACCAAAGAAAGACAATGAAGAGTTCACTGAGATGGATGTTAAAAAAAATAAAAAATGAAAGAAAGAATCGAAACGATAAATGATATTTATCCAATCATGGATTGACAAACCAACCTTTCGTCATTATCTTCGGAGGTGAATTCCGTATGAATTATCTAGGTATAAAGTGAAGTTAATAGCAATAGGTATAGTCAATTTTTTAAAGTTTTTTTGTTTTTTGTTTCTTTATTTTTTCTTTTTTAATGTAATAACAGTTTATGTGAATATGGTGGCATCCTAGTTTAATATTACTCATTCCATCCCAATTATATAGGTTTGTTTCGTTTTTCACATGGATTAGAAAATCTTCTTTAATGTCATTGAAAAATTAATTTTTGCCAAAATCTTTCCTAATTTAAACATATTTAAGTTTCAGTATGTAGTAATAGATTATTGTTGGAATTAGTAAAGAATTTGAATGATTTAATTTGAAGAAGAAAAACTGAGAGTTGTTCCATGTTTTCAAGAAGTGAAAAATGTGTACGTGGATGATTTCAAGAAGTTGACATATTAAGTAAGAAAAATTGAATAAGCGTATATTGGTAAAGGAACAAAATAAAATATCTAAATTAGGAAATTGGCCTATATAATTGGGACGGATGGAATATAATCTTTCTAGCTTTATAAAAAGAGTTTGAATCAACTTTAGAACCCAACTTTTTACATTTTTTTATACAAACTCGGAATTCTATTTCTTTAAGGTACTATACGTAAACCAAAATGGGAAATGCTAATGCTTTTGAAAATAACATATTCCCGCATCATTGCTCGCTTATTTTGTTCGAAAAGATTATTCAGTCAAGCCAACTCTCTTGAGACAAAGTCTTAGTTAATTCTTAGATAGGATGCTTTGAAAGGAGTTGTGAATTTCAAGAAAAAGAAAATTATGACTAAAGTAGTACTTATACCAAACTTTTAGGGCACATGTGATAAATCTGGAGAATAAATGGATTAATTGAAAGAAAGAATTTGGAGGCAAGCCTTCTTGCAATTTTCCAGAACTGCACAAAACCATTCCAGCAGTTGAGTCATCTTTCTACATCCAACAATTTCTGATATCAAATAATATATTGATTATAGTGTATAAATTGACACCTGACCAGTTCGATCATGCCATTTTTCGATATGTGTTAAGAGACGTGATATCAAACACATTTTAATAGTGATGACGTATCAAAATGGAATAAGTGAATAACAAACAATCAGCAAAAATTAGAGAGTTAACAATTCATCGCGAATCATGGGATGAATATAAGAATCAGAACAAAATGTACCGAATTTGACTGAAATTTTTAATGGTTTGGGATCTTACTTGCCATTTTTCGATATGTGTTAAGAGACGTGATATCAAACACATTTTAATAGTGGTGACGTATCAAAATGGAATAAGTGAATAAAAAACAGTCAGCAAAAATCAGAGAGTTAACAATTCACCGCGAATCATGGAGTGAATATAAGAATCAGAACCAAATGTACCGAATTTTACTGAAATTTTTAATGGTTTGGGATCTTACCTACAACCAAAATCAAGAATTGAACTTTACTCAATTTCTTTCTCCCTTTATTTATTTATTTTTTTATTTTATTACACTACAAGAAAATTAATTTAGCTCAAGTCTTAAACGACAAACGTCATTTATAGTATCTAATGATGAAACAGTGAATTCACAAACGCCAACATGCATTGTTGTGCTTGATACTCGATTAATATCTGGACTCATTCAGCCAAATTTAATTCCAATATAAAGTAATTTAAAATCAATAATTCTTGCAACACAAACAGGAGAGACGAAGGTAAAAGCAAAACACAACTTCTAAAACATTCAACTAATAGACAAGTATATCTATGAAGAACTGGTGCATGATCTGATTGTGCTTCAACATATTGCATTGAGTTTGTGACAGTAGATTCATCCAAGATCAGGAACCGTGAAGTATCCCTCCTCGTTGTCGTCTAGAATTTCAATTCTAGGTTTCTTGTGAGGCATGTAGAATTTGGCTGGCCTATAAGAACCCAAGTTACTTGGCTGAGACACGGGTAGCTGAGGTACTTCCGCTGCTAAAGCCTTTGGCGATAGTTGTTCGCCAAACAGACCAATATCTGAAAACCACTCAAGCTCACCAAACTCAAGTTGATCCTTCTGCAAAAGTTGAAAAATTGATTAATGGTGCTGCAATCTGACAAGAAAGAAAAAGTACATTTTATATTTGTCTTCTACTTTCGTACGGTCTGGTGTTATCCCAATCCTCCCTACAAAACATGTCCCATGTATTCGTCCAATGTAGAAATAAATAGTAATTTTCTTACCTTACTGGAGGATTCATAATCTGAAAACTGTAGTAACTCATCAACAGGCCAAGATGGTGATGTGATACCAGTTACATGCTGTGCGGGTATTCTCGTGGTAATCTGTTGTGAATTCTGCTTGGGTGGCTTTGGCTCCAAATTTTCTTTCATTGTGTCCTTATTGCAACTAGAGCTCAAAGCTACTCGAATTCCGGTGGCTAAAAATCGCTGGTGATTTGCAGCAAGGCTATTGGCCAAATGGATACGCTCATCACAACCCTTGCAAAAGAGTGCTCTGTCTTCAACACAGAAAATGAAAGCTGTCTTCTCCTGTACATGATAAAATGTATTGGTCAATACAGAAATCAAGAATATAAAAAGGTCTTTAGATAAAAAGTAAGAATATTTTCTGAAATGAGTTTGATATGAATATGGTCTTGCAATGAATCAATTTTCTCACTGATAGCACTTCTGTCTCGTTACATAATTATCATAAGTATCATTGGCATTCTTTCATGGAATAGAAAATCAACTATTCAGCAAACTGGTCTGAGTAAAGAATATGGGCTCTATTTAAGGATTTAAAGGCATTCGCATGAATAGCATAGACAGAAAGAATGAATACAATTGAACAAAAGAAAGAATTTATTGTTCCTAGATAAATCTTCTGTGCTTCAATTGTTTAGAAGTTCAAGCTCATTGAGATTCATATCAAAGCCCGAAAGTCAGTTTTCTCTGGATTGCACTTTTACATTCCAACACATCAGATCTCTGTTCCTATAGGTAGGAGAAATATGCCCATTTAGTGTTCTCTCCTTGGTAAACTTCCAGTCACTCAACGAGGGAATCTTTATATTCAACTCTGCATAATATTTTAGTTAGTTAGGAAGGTCATTCCTGGGAGAACAAAGGAGATCCTAACTCTTGCCAGACCATTCTACCAATGCAGTGTTGGATATTGGTTAAATAAATCGAGAATTGAAAATCGATTAAAGTGACTTCGTCTCGACTTCGACCAAATACTCAAAAGCTCGACTCAATCCGTTTAAGCAAAATTGTTTGCCACTTCGCCGCTTCGGGGCGCACAAACGGGGATCG